>NC_089801.1:20831991-20834491 GCF_029633855.1 Hoplias malabaricus | reverse complement strand
ACACTCACCCAGTCACTCACATTCACACCTGTGGTCAACTCCACACACTCACTCAGTCACTCACACACTCAATCAATCACTCACACACTCATAGTTTTGGACAGTTTCACACATTCACTCAGTCACTCACAGTTTTGGACAGTTTCACACAGTCACTCAGTCACTCACACACTCACAGCTTTGGACAGTTTCACACATTCACTCAGTCACTCATACAATCAATTAATCACTCACACACTTACAGTTTTGGACAGTTTCACACATTCATTCAGTCACTCACACACTCACAGTTTTGGACAGTTTCACACATTCACTCAGTCACTCACAGTTTTGGACAGTTTCACACATTCACTCAGTCACTCACACACTCACAGTTTTGGACAGTTTCACACATTCACTCAGTCACTCACACACTCACAGTTTTGGATCACACACTCACAGTTTTGGACAGTTTCACACATTCAATCAGTCTCTCACACACTCGCAGTTTTGGACAGTTTCACACATTCACTCAGTCACTCACACACTCACAGTTTTGGACAGTTTCACACATTCACTCAGTCACTCACTGACAGTTTTGGACAGTTTCACACATTCACTCAGTCACTCACACACTCGCAGTTTTGGACAGTTTCACACATTCACTCAGTCACTCACACACTCACAGTTTTGGACAGTTTCACACATTCACTCAGTCACTCACACTGACAGTTTTGGACAGTTTCACACATTCACTCAGTCACTCACACACTCACAGTTTTGGACAGCTTCACACAGTCACTCAGTCACTCACACACTGGACAGTTTTGGACAGTTTCACACATTCACTCAGTCACTCACACACTGACAGTTTTGGACAGTTTCACACATTCACTCAGTCACTCACACTGACAGTTTTGGACAGTTTCACACATTCACTCAGTCACTCACACACTCACAGTTTTGGACAGTTTCACACAGTCACTCAGTCACTCACACACTCACAGTTTTGGACAGTTTCACACAGTCACTCAGTCACTCACACACTCACAGTTTTGGACAGTTTCACACATTCACTCAGTCACTCACACACAGTTTTGGACAGTTTCACACATTCACTCAGTCACTCACACTGACAGTTTTGGACAGTTTCACACATTCACTCAGTCACTCACACACTCACAGTTTTGGACAGTTTCACACATTCACTCAGTCACTCACACACTCACAATTATGGACAGTTTCACACATTCACTCAGTCTCTCACACACTCACAGTTTTGGACAGTTTCACACATTCATTCAGTCACTCACACACTCACAGTTTTGGACAGTTTCACACATTCACTCAGTCTCTCACACACTCACAGTTTTGGACAGTTTCACACATTCACTCAGTCACTCACACACAGTTTTGGACAGTTTCACATATTCACTCAGTCTCTCACACACTCACAGTTTTGGACAGTTTCACACATTCACTCAGTCACTCACACACTCACAGTTTTGGACAGTTTCACACATTCACTCAGTCTCTCACACACTCACAGTTTTGGACAGTTTCACACATTCACTCAGTCACTCACACACTCACAGTTTTGGACAGTTTCAAATATTCACTCAGTCTCTCACACACTCACAGTTTTGGACAGTTTCACACAGTTCACTCAGTCACTCACACACCCACAGTTTTGGACAGTTTCACACATTCACTCAGTCACTCACACACTCACAGTTTTGGACAGTTTCACACATTCACTCAGTCACTCACACACTCACAGTTTTTGGACAGTTTCACACATTCACTCAGTCACTCACACACTCACAGTTTTGGACAGTTTCACACAGTCACTCAGTCACTCACACACTCACAGTTTGGACAGTTTCACACATTCACTCAGTCTCTCACACACTCACAGTTATGGACAGTTTCACACATTCAATCAGTCACTCACACACTCACAGTTTTGGACAGTTTCACACATTCACTCAGTCACTCACACACTCACAGTTTTGGACAGTTTCACACATTCACTCAGTCACTCACACACTCACAGTTTTGGACAGTTTCACACATTCACTCAGTCACTCACACACTCACAGTTTTGGACAGTTTCACACATTCACTCAGTCTCTCACACACTCACAGTTTTGGACAGTTTCACACATTCACTCAGTCACTCACACACTCACAGTTTTGGACAGTTTCAAATATTCACTCAGTCTCTCACACACTCACAGTTTTGGACAGTTTCACACATTCACTCAGTCACTCACACACCCACAGTTTTGGACAGTTTCACACAATTACTCAGTCACTCACACACTCACAGTTTTGGACAGTTTCACACATTCACTCAGTCACTCACACACTCACAGTTTTGGACAGTTTCACACATTCACTCAGTCACTCACAGTTTTGGACAGTTTCACACATTCACTCAGTCACTCACACACTCACAGTTTGGACAGTTTCACACATTCACTCAGTCTCTCACACACTCACAGTTTTGGACAGTTTC
>NC_089801.1:20611991-20829491 GCF_029633855.1 Hoplias malabaricus | reverse complement strand
ATATAGCGGCCAGTTTTCAGTGCCCTCAAACAATCCCACAGTGCACCACAATAGGTAGTGTACAGCCCACGTACACGAGCTGAGCCTTGTACGAGAGACACACAAAACGCTACATCATTCATTACACTGTTTAATGCCATTAGACTGTGAGGGAATGGTTCTTTTTCTCTTCGTATTCCAAGGATTAGATTGTCCAGGGACTTTAGATGACTCATTCTCGTATTGAATTACACACGTCTCCTTTCTATCCTCAGATTACAGAGAAAGCCCAGGCTGGACATTACAGTTTGTAGTTAGATTTAATCCTGTGTATATTATATTTGCCTGTGTCATAAACATAGCCCTATACCTCACAGACACTTCCTACTCCCCCCTGTGCTCCTGGCTTTCCTACCACTGTATAAAAGACGATTACTGCTGTCTTTCCTGTTGGATATTTGTCAATATTGGTCATTGTTTCTAAGGGAAGTATAACAGAATGAATTTTTCGTAGTCAAACTGGTGATTTCTTATAATAATAATAACACCTACCAATAATCAGCACCTTTCATGTGACATCATAGTGGGAGGTTTACATTGATTTACTGTTTCTATCAAAACTTTGTTTTTGACGATAGAATTACAGAAATATAAGTGAGGAACCTTGACCTATTCATCTGCATCATGTTTGCAAACAGAGCCCTGTTCTGCCCAGCTGTGTACACAGTAAATTCACCAGTGTTAAATCAACACTATTAGGGTTAACTTAACACTGAGAGTGTTAAATTATTACACTAACAGTGGGCTGCATCCAAAATATATAGTGCGCTTCACGGTGGGATGGCTGCCCACCGATCTGGGTGTGTGTTCACAGCCCCTAGTGTACTAGTGTGTGTGTGTGTGTGTGTGTGTGTGTGTGTGTGTGTGTGTGTGTGTGTGCACTGCCACTGATGGGTTAAATGCAGAACACATTTCGTTGTATGTTGTACAATGACAAATAACTGCACACACATTATAATAAAACTTAGACTACATCCAAATTGTGCACTGTTTTGATGATGTGAGGGTGATGTGACGTTTATAGGTAATAATAGTAAGTTCAACTTATATAGCACCTTTCCCAAACCCGAGGACACTTTACATAAAGGGAAACACAAAAAATGGTGAATTTAAATGGTTTTATAATATGACGTACAGCACACTGTGTGACTGTACAAAGCATTATTCTATGATCTACAGTCTGCACTACACAGGGTATAGGGAGAGAAATAAGATTCAGCCGGATATCCTCTACAAACATGTTCCATATTATGCAAAACCCACTTTTTGCATGCTTTGTATTTCCACTTGGGTCTCTACTGCTCCTATAAACACTCCAAGCACGAAAAAAAAAAAACATCTGTTTTTTGTGAGTCAGTTGAAAGGTTTTGGTGTCAGGAATCACATGATTCTACGAGCCGTTTGGATGGCTTCCTTATTGTGACGGCACAATAAGGAAATTTGCATAGAACCACCCTGGCACCACCCCTCACCTGGCAACTCCCTCCAGAGCCCCACCCACTAGATTAGTTGAAGATACACAATTTTGGTCTGCTGGTTTTACAAGTGGGTGGGTGGTGGCCAGCAGTACTTCATGAACATGTTCTGTATAGCCCATAGACATATTCTAACTTGTTTAAAAAGAGGTATAATATGTCCACTTTAAATTAAATAAGACAACACTTCTTACGAATCTCATTATTCTCAGAGATGTCAGATCGAAAAACAGAAATCTCTTTATTTCCCCCTTGCTCTTAAAGAGTTAATGATGGAAGCCTTCAGGGTCTCTTTATAACAGTGATGCAGAGAGTGAAGTGACCCACATTCAAAGCCTAAAAGTAGCGGTTTCTGGTGTTTAGCCATTCCTTGGGAACTGTCCTTGGTGCTGAAATCACAGACCAGCACCACGGAGACCACCATTCTCATTACATTACACTCATTTAAGCAGACCACGAGTCTGTTATAAGTGTTATTGACTAACACACATTGCCATAAACCATCTGTTTGTATCTGAAATATTTTTTCCATCCTCCTAAGGCCTTGCTTTTGTTACATTACTAATTCATAATGTAACATAATGTAGCGTACTGTACTTACGGTAACACTTTAAAATAATATACTATATACCGCAGTATTCCTTGTAATTATTGTACTGAATTCTCACAATTTATATTCTTGCAAATTTGGAGGACACCGTGCACAATGCCAAGCAGACGACAGAGGGGATTACACCCCCCTTGCAACCCCTCACCTGGGACCAGACTAAGGAACAGTGGAACTGTACTCTCTGGAATACCTTCCATGGAATACATTTGGGATCAGTAGGAATGGAGTTTGTGACCCAGAGCTAATACTCCAGCATCCGTATATGACATCACTAGCACACACACACACACACATCACTCTCCTATCTGCAGCAGCTACTCTGTCTAGTTCATAAGTCTAGTGTTTATAATGGACCCGAGTATAAGGCTGAGTATAAGTGACCTCACATTTTAGCTAATGCAGGTTTACCTTTCATTATCTCTCCAGATCAATATGACCTCAAACTGCTGCAGGAGAAAGAGACAGAGAGAGAGCGAGAGAGAGAGAGAGAGAGAGAGAGAGAGAGAGAGAGAGAGGCAGTGACAGAGAGAGTAAATCATCCCCACACTCAGCTGTCAGCTTTCATAAAGCTTCATTACCGTGCTGCAGCAAATATTTGCGCAGACTTTGGCATCAAGTACACAAACAGGATGAAGTCTACATCACGCTGTTGCTCACAAAGGAGGCACGGTCAGCAGCACAGAGCCCCTCATTTGTTATCTGTCCTCCTCCAGATCACTCCATGTCTTTATGTACACAGATACACAGAGGGAAAGGAAAGGGAGAGAAGAGAGAGGGACTGAGAGACTGTGAGAGAGAGAGACATTACACTGTGATCTATGAGGCTTGTCATCGTTTCCCAGGCACCAGCCAATGAGAGCATGACTCTGACCTATGTATGCAAATGAGAGTGTGACATGCTAACTTCAGGAAAAAAAAGCCCTCCTAATACACAGTCTGTTGCATACAACAACTGTATCTGGAAAACACACACACACACACACACACACACACACACACACACACACACAACTAAAAACAACTCAGGGCCACCTAGCTCTTCAAAATAAAGTGTAAAAAGATGTGAGGACAACATAGCGCTTCTAGGGAAAAAAAGCTCTTTCCTGACCTGGCAAAACTAAACAACACACACAAACACACACACACACACACACACACACACACACACACACACACACACACACACACACACACACACATACACACACACACACCAAACCAAACATTCAGTAACCATTTGGGGGAGAGATGTGTCACTGCAAATCACTGCCCTCACACCATAAAACAACACACCAACTGAACTAAACACACTTCAAACAAAACTACACCACAACAACAACATAAACGACTACTACTCGGCCTGCCCACACCCACCAGAGCTCCTGAGGCAACTATGGAGCCAAAGGCACCATCACAACACTTTGCTTTGTTTGTATGCAATAACTAAATATTAAAGTTAACTTATAAAAAAAAGCCATATCACTGACACATCTCAGTATACGCAGCACAGGGCCCTCCTCAGCCAATCAGAGTACAGAATAATGCACGTTGCTCTCAGTCGGCTCAGCAGATCCATGTGTATTAAGCTGTCTCTGTTGCAGAATCCATTTAGAGCCAAGAAGTCACCACAGGGTCAAACACAAACAAACACTGCAGTTTCCCTTTAGGAAAAGCCCTGTGAAATAAGAGCAGCTTCGTAATGGTCAGAGACTTCTGGGTCCTTTCATATCGACCAACAAACATGACACACCTGAACAGACGCTCTCTATTTCTGTTCAAATCTAGAGGACGAAGAGCAAGCAGCTTAATGAAGGGCAACAGATTAAAACGTGAAGAGAGCATTAAAACAGGGTGCTTTCCCAGTGTTAGCAATAAGTGCAGATTACATTGGGTTCCTCCATCGGTTGCCAGACTGCATCAGTGCTTGCACTGAACGGAAAGATTCACTCATTAATTAATTCATTCTTCACTTCCTAGCGGCTCCTGCACAGTGAGCTGACAATTAAACAAGAATGGAACTGAACAAACCTGTAAACACTACAATCTTGACTTTGATGGTGCTACAACTTTTTTTTACTAAAGTAAATGGTTCTATATAGAACCTTTAAAACATGAAGAACCTCTTGCTTGAGTAAAGGAGCATTCTTTACATTGTGATGGTGTTCTTCTTGTAAATGTAAATGTACCTTTAAAGGTGCCACAGTGGTGTTAAAGTCCAGTTGTGTTCCTTAAAGGCACATTACATTCTGAATATTTGGAGTCTTTCATCACAGAACGGTGTAAATTAAAGAACAAATTAGTCCTGGAGATGAAATGAGGCGTATAAAATCAACATTATTTTGAAATATAAATTATAATACAATGTCTGACAGTGCAGACAAGGGGGAAGTACACATTTCAACTGACTTTGAGACTGAACTTTGGAAGTGTGGAGAAAACAATAGCAGGAAAAGCATGGAAGCTGCAATAAAAGCAACGTAAACATACTTTTAAATTGTGGATCCAAGTGCTGGCAAAGATAAATTCTGGAAGCCATGTTTGCATAAAGCCTGTGCGCACATGACCTTGCCTCAGCACAAAGAGTTGCTGAATCACGCAGCATCACAGCAGTGGTGCTTTAGAGCCAGAGCAAGCAGCAGTATAGCACTTAAAGGGCCCGTATCCTACATTCCCTTGTTTCTATCTCCTTCTCCTGTGCACTTTCAAAATAATCGTAAGATATTTTCACCATGCATCATTTTACAGCATCTAGTTATTGTTAAAACTTTACAGTAAATATATCCTCAGCCTGAGTTAAAACAGAGGAACACTCCTTATAATTCCAGTGTGAATGAGCAGAGCTTAAAAAGCTATATAAGTGCTGTTTAAAATTTGCATATGACAATATGCGTATTGTTACATCACTTTTGTTACATGATGTAAACAATCAAAAAAATGATTATTTAAAGCTTATTTGCCTTATATGCATCTTAACAATTGAACAGTGAACAGGTTTTGTACTATATTTAATAAATATGCATCTATCACAGTAAGAAAAATTCAGTTCTCCAGGATATTGGCCCTTTAAATACAGAAGGCTCAACATCTCTCTCTCTCTCTCTCTCTCGGCCTGACTGCAAGGTCAAAATGCATGTGTCAGAGAGACATCTCAGCAAAGTGCTGTGCACTAATTAACTTCTGGTGAAAATGAACAGCCTACATCTGCCCTGACTGAGCCTGTGTTGTTCAAAAAAGAACTAACTATGTGGTAAATTATAGGTACATTACGGGTGTTTGTGGCCTTTATGCTCTCTTGGCTCTGCCGGCCCGAAGAGAAGGTCTCAGTGCTGTTTGGGTCTGGTGCAGTGAAGTAAACCCATCACAGAGTCAATAAAATGACAAGTGACATTTTGCCTCCACCAGAAAGCATGCAGTCACGAATCGAGTGATGTTTTTTAGCTTTGCTCATTAAAGTGTGGTCCATCTGAGTGCTCTGATATGGAAATGACAAGCAGATACATTTCTACCAGTGTCACCAATACATATTTTTATTGGCAGAAAATGGGACTAGATCCACCTGGAATAAACAGCTAAGTAAATAGCTAAATGCTAAGCCATATTTCATGTATAAGCCCTTCATGACTACTGACATAAACCTAGAAAAACCTCTATAAAAGCAGACTTCATGACACTTGCAGAAACATCAGACACAGCAAAACCTTGTATCTTCTTTTCATTTTGAAAATTCAGTTCTATCCAGTGAAACACATGAATCTCCATTTTATTTTACTTTATAATTTGAACACAGCAGCTGTCCTCCATATTGTGTGAAATTTTCATGATGAATGGACCAATAGAAATGCTCCAAAATTAATTATTTTTTTTTACATTTGTTTCCATCAGAAGTTAAGAAAGTTATTTTACCTTCTTATTTTGGAGATACGTGTTTTTCTTTGGTCAGTGACTAAATGTAAAGCACCATGTGGAACTGGCTTGTACCTCGCTCACTCACCCACTCACATACTCACTCACACATGGTTAGCCCAAAGGTTCTCCACAAGGGGTGCCACTCATTCACATTTAGGAACTGTTCCAAGGGGTTGCTATAGTGTGTCGCATTAGAGGCATTTTTGGCTCTCTCCTGAGAGCGAATATAAAATCCTGTGACATGAATTTCCATCCCAAAGTGATCATTTTGGTGATTAAACATTATATTCCTTCATTAATCTATCCTAGATAAACTGTTATGTTTATATAAATATGTATGTATCAACATCCTCATCTCCACTGATAACAACAGATAATGTATTAATCAGGAATTTTCACACCAATGCATCCTTTCATGTTGTTATTACTACAGTATTTTATTAATATTGATATTAATTATTCAGATTTCTCTTTCTCAGAGCTTACACTTTATGACCTTGGCAAATAGGGGAACATTATTGTTTTAAGGTAAACAAATAACAGCAGCTTTGCAGCTGAATGCTCTGTGGATTTTCGATGCAGTCCTCAGCCTGGGCCTGTTTTATGTAACAGAATAATCTCTCTCTCAAAATTTTGGACAGTGGTGGACATGAGGGACAGAAGGGGACAGAGGGGACAGAAGACCTTGAGTGATGATCATTGAAATGCACTTCAACCACTGATGTGTCCTCCATCACTCATTATTCTCCACCAGTCTTTAATCCCACGGTATAATTCATATTCCTACATTACATTTGCATTCATTCTAAGCTCTGGACACTTACTTTCCCACGAAGTTCTCCAGGACCGAGCTCTTCCCCGCGCTTTGGCCACCGACCACCGCGATCTGGGGCAGGTCCAGATTCGCGTTCTGACCGATGGCTGCGAAGGCATCCTGCATGCGATTGACCAGAGGAATCAGGTCCTCCATTCCCCGGTTCCCCATCCTGGACGCTGTTTGTTTGGATCCCTCTGCGCTGCTGCTGCTGCGGTGAAAGAGAAATATCACTCAGTAGACGAGGGTCCTAAATCCACTCCCCCCCAAGAAACCCTCACTACAACAATCTGCCCCTGTGTATAATACTGCAATGTGATTTAGACAGACTACTTCTGTTTCGCATGGAGCTTCATTCTCTGCTGCTACTCTCTCTCTCTCTCTCTCTCTCTCTCTCTCTCTCTCTCTCTCTCTCTCTCCCAGAAGGACAGGATGATCTCTGCTTTGCTCTCCGCCGCTAGTGGCCGCCATCACACTCAGGATCGGGTTGATCAGGCTCAATCTCAAATGGCGCCCTACTGCAGCGGCTCTGGCCCTACACCCTAAATATTCAAATACTTGATTTGTGATGTATATTAATGACCAGAGATGTGCAAAATAGTAATAGAAGCAGGATTAGTGAGAACAGAAGTGTAAAACAAACTACTTAAATGTGCGCGCGGCCCTTTATTTCATTTTTAAATAGTAACTAACTGGTAAATATGAAAAACATAATTAAAGATATTTTGTAAAGCATCAGTGGCATCAAATAAAGCGCATTCTGTGACTGAAAAAAAACTGTTGGTGAACTGTTGGTTTTTGTTTGGCTGCAGGACATCAACTTTACAAATGTACTAGTGTATTAGTCAGAATTCAGGCAGCTGGGTAGGTGAACTACAACAACACAAGGAAGGTCTATATAGAAAATGTATAATGCGCCAGTAAGAACAGAGTAATATCTACTGCAGACTCTATCAGTAAAAGTACTACACTTCTTTTTATAAAATAAAATGTGAACACACCTAATGCAGTGGTAGAATTGGTCAACTATTAGTCATATATATATATATAGTTGTGAAACATGATCAGTCTGTGGTGCTGTTTCATACTACCCCAACAGTCTCACCTAAGTTATATAGCCTCAGTTTTGTTTCCTAGAAATGATAACACTACAGAGTTCACAATCCCAGACAGTGAGCATATATCGGTCCACTGTCATAAAAAGGCTGGCACACCACTGACTGTAGACCACTGCTGGTCCACCATTGGACCACTCAGATTACTGTCCTGTACAGGATAGAACTCATTTTTAATCTCCTCAAACATATTTTAAATCCATAGAGACTTTTATTCTGGAAAACAAACTAATACAAATATTACCAACGACTATGAGAGATATAATAATGAGTATAAGCCTGACATAAAGTGATTTTTTTGATATTTGAAAAAGAAAACAAGACAACATAGTATAGATGATACAAATATATAAAATTGTATATTAAATACTGGTTATAGATTGGTAATAGTATATACAAAGCAGGCTAATTTCATGCAAGGTGTACTTCATAGATTTAAAAAAAAATTAATTTTGTTGTTAAAATTTACTTTTTTATTCTTCAAATACCCTCTCAAGACTTTTACCCTTAAAAATACATCTCTGTTCATCAAAATTATATTTTTAAGTTAATTCCATGAAGAAAAACCCACAATGCTTTAACCTCACAGCTTCATTCAGTATGTGTAGATTTATGAATATTCATGAACAAGTTGACAGGAATCGTTCTTTAGGTTTGTGATGTCAGAAACCCTGGTTGTCTGGGTCCATGTTTTTGAGGCTTCAGTTTCTAAGTGAAAATGCCCAACCATTGCAGTGACTGCTTATTTCGCTCATAATATATCTTCTAGCAAAGAAACAACACCATAAGTATGGGTTATCTATAGAGCTCTGCTGGTGACATGCCTTTAAATTGAATTAAGTGAGACAATGAGTTAATAAAGGGTTTAGTTATTTAAAAGACGTGGGAACGATTCAAATATAAAATTTTATTTTATTATGGAGGTCACCGGCAGGGTTTTTTTTTTCAAGAATGTAGAACCTTGATTTCTTTGAAAAAAAATGAAGGGGTGCAGATAACCATCCACTGCGGCAGAGGGCGAGGAAAGTGCCGGGGAAAAGAGAGAGAGGAGCCGGTGAGTTTAGCTTTAGCCGCTGCGCAGTCTCTTATTGTGGAGCAGCAAGTTTCAACAGGCTACTGCTTTCAAAACGGCTTTAAATTCCCTTTTGTGGGCGCTTTCAGACGTTCAACAAAACAATAAAGTAGGTTACAAACCGTGTGACACGCTTACACATATGAAATACGCGAAATTCTTGTAATTTATTAATGAAAAGGCGCTTTAGCCTGTGTTGTGTTGTGGTTAGCGGCTGCTAGCATTTCTCTTAGAACATACAAGGGGCTTTAGCAACGGAGCTAAACCTAGCTAAGCTCGTCGCATCGGCAGGTTCATTTGCAGTTTTGTTCGAGTAGGTTTTCAGCAATACCGTAAAATCAAGGTGTTATGCTGTCAGTTTCAGTTATCAATCATTTTAAATATTATCTAGAATAATGTATTTATTTCAGTGTGTTTCCTTAAAAACCACACAGCTGGCTAAGTGTATGAGCTGTTGTGTTCCACTTGTTCACTTCGTTTCATTTTCCCAAGGTTTTCGGGATGTTTTAACAAAGCTTTTACTTTCAGTGTTTAAACAAAGATTTTAGCTCACTAACAAACATCACCTTAAATTTCCACATAACACACAGTCTCTCAGTGGGTATCTGAAGCCTGCTTCTTATACGTTTTTTCTCCGTTTCAGTTTAAATTGTGCAGCAGTTAAGTGAGTCTGCCGTCTGGGGTTAAAATATTAGTGTGATTTTAATCCAGGATGAATCTGAAGTGTGTTTAGTTCATACAATGGTATTGTAATAACAGGTGACGTTTTATCCCGTATGAATATCCTGGGTGTTTAATTCGTAAAGTGCTTCAGTAATAAGTGTTCAATTCCTTTATTCCAGTGTGAATTTGCATGATGCCCAGTATACACAGTGATTGAGTAATAACTGAAAATGTTTATTTCAGTGTGAATTTGCAATATTTAGTAAATACAGTTTTACAGATATACCTGTTGAAATCGTAATGTATCTGCAGTGTGTTTAGCTAATGGTCTTACATAAATATCTGAAGTTATTTTAGTACATAGTTTTAATACAGTATGAATGTGTAGTGTTTCATTTTTATTGTGTTACAGAAACCATTTTGGAATTGTTTTCATTCTGTATGAAGTGTATTTGTAGTGTATTTTTGTTATTACGCATTTACAGATTACTTTGTCATTTTTTTAATCTGTAGTGTGAGATTTTGCGGTCTGACATTGACGACTGTGGAGAGATTTTATCCCCTGTGAATCTTCAGTGTGTTTACATCTCTATAAATGAAACAGATGTAAATCCTGTATTAATCTTAAATTTTGTGTGTGTGTGTGTTTGTTAGGGGGAATGATTTTTTTTATGTTTCAGTTTTTCTGGTTTTACATTTTTTTCTGTTTTCTTAAAGAATTAGAAAAAGAAGTTTGACAGATTAAGAGCAAACAATGTTATTTAAGCCATTAATAAAACTCTCATACTGTTAATGCTGCATGTGTTAATTTAGTCCACATTAGTCTAATTTTGGGTAATTAATAAAACGCTTTTCTAAACATACTCTGTATTGGTCAAAACGATACATGATAAATATTTATTAATTTATTCCTTCATGGTCTGAAACCGCTTATCCTGTTCAGGGTCGCGGTGGGTCCGGAGCCCACCCGGAATCATTGGGTGCAAGACGGGAACAACACCCTGGAGGGGGCGCCAGTCCCTCTCAGTGTCAATGGACATCTGAGATATTATTTGAAATCTATAATCTATTTCAGTTAAAAGACAATCATACACTGTCATACACTTTTAGTGAGTAAAATTACTTGACTAAAACACTGCGTTGGATGTTGTTTTTTGTGGAATGACTCAAACAGCTGTTGTTTTATTGACTCAGGAGTACATCAGACTGAAGTGTTGTTGGTAAATTGAGCCACTCTCTCAAATTGTCGAGATGTTCAACCCACACCACCACCACCACCAGCAGCAGCAGCAGCAGTTCCACCAGCACCTGAGACAGCTGCAGCAGCTCTTCCAGCAGCAAACGCCTCCACCTCCTCCTCCCCCTCCACCCCCTCCTCAGCCTCCACCCAGCCACCACATCCCTCATCATCACGCAGGAGCCCGGTAAGACATTACAAAGTTATTGGCACAGTCAGTGAGTCAGAATTTAAAAGTTCCTTGCAGATGTATAGCTCGACTGTATTTATTTGCCCTGCTGTTTGGAAAAAAAAAAATAAATTAATTCGAACTGTGTCTAGTCGGTAAGTAATCTCGATTTGAGGAAAATATTTAACTGTGATTCTTCTGATCACAATTTTGATTAAATTAAAGTTCCGTTATTTTTTCATAATCAAGAATAACAAAAAGATCTGGCTTTCATTTTGAACACTATGCGAGTATCATTCAGTTGTGATTTCCATGTACAGAACACAGGTTGCCTTAGTTTAATGGAAGCCAAATATCACTGCATTAAATGTAAACAATTTTTTTCTTCATAATGAAGTTAATAATTTAAAAACATTGCAGGTCTTGAAATCTGCACTATTTCAAACAGTGATTGAGAAAAATACAATAAATATTTCAGCCATATCTGATACAGTGTACTGTTTGTAATTCTTGAATCTTATGTGTTTATGTCTGTATCAGGCCAATGGCCGTTCCAGCGCCGGCGCCTCCTCAGGCCAGAATGGTCAACCTCTGCTCAGCAACTCAAACTATCATCGCCCCGAACCCCATGCTGCAGGGAGCACTTTTGATGCAGCAGATGCAAGGTAAATTGAGTCCCTCTTACGAATGGCTTTCTTTATATAGCTGCTCTGCGGTGTCTGTGATGATTTAAGAATGGTCGTGCGATGTCTTTAGTCTCTTTACAGAGAATTTGTATTTAAAGAATAGATCTTGTATCATATATATATTTAAGGGACCTTACATTTAGATGCACACACCTTAAAAAAATCCATTTGGTGCATTTATGTGAGTCTGTGTATTTGTGATGTTCTGAGGCTGTGTGATAGTGTCCGGTGCCGTGCACATAAACAGGCTCATCAGCATTGCAGTACACAGCGTGTATGAAGGCCATTTACTGTCTGCACTCTGCAAACATCCAAAGTACGATTGTCAGTTGGAATAGAGAACATATTTGTGAATGAATATATGTGAATAACAAGAGATTTTAGGTGATGAAGCTTATAAAGCTTTGTTTTCTCAATCAGGGAACATGAGGAGCTTTGCAATGGGGGGACAGCAGTTCCAGCAGTTTTTTGCAGCAGGTTCAAGGTCCTCCATCTTGGGGCCTGTTCCGCTGGGGGTTGCAATTAAAACTCCACACATGGGGTTTCCTCCTCGACACTTCAACCCTCATGCTCGCTATTTCAACAATGTAAGGTTCAGCCAATCATCTCTCGGTGTATATTGTGTGTTAGAAACGTGAGAGAGATTGTATCTTTTATTTTGGTGGTTTTATTTAGGTAAAACTGTTCTAATTAAATTTTACATGACAATTTTCCTTAGATGTAATCCCATTATTATTGTTACCATGCTCCTTATAATTTTTTTTTCTACAAAAACAATCAATTCAAATGTCTGTACCCTGGTTTACAAGTAGTGCAGTATTGTCTGTGTTTAATTAGTTGAGGAGCTCAGAAATCGGGATTGATATTAATATACAAATAATCGTGCACCCTTATAATCTATATCTGGTGTAATTACCGGAGCTGAAATTTATTGGGTTAACTGTTCAGACACAGGATTTCCAGTCTCGGCAGCCTGATCGGAAGCGAGAGAATGAGCAGAGACCTGCAGGGGTCACGGACAGTCAGCCAGGAGCAAGCAGCAGCAGAGGTGTGTGCATACAAATCTACACATAGGGATGAATTCTTTTATTACACTTTAACATCACTGAGTTTATATTTCTTGCTGCAGATGAAGCTGTAGCCGTGGCGGATGTGAGCAGTCAGTCGTCCACACAGCAGTCAGATGAGCCAGCTGCGAAGAAACAGAGAACAGAAGGGTAAAGCACACTCTGTTTCTCTTAATTTTCTTCAGTTTATTATTTATTTATTTATTTATTTTTAAATGATTAATCCTCATGCTTATTATATTCACTCATAAATTAAGCAGCGTTTAATGCAGTTAATTACTAGGCTTCAAAAAGGTTATTTGTAACTGTTTAGTTTAATGGTTTATTGAATACTTAAATGAAGGTCTAGACTCTTGCATTCAGAGTCTTGGTATTAAATTACCTCTGTTTCTATTAAATCACACAGTCCAGATGATCCAGTGGAGACAGGAGCATCTTTGAGTACTGAATATGACCGACCTGCTGAAGACCCTGACACTGCTGGTGAACATATTTGGATTTTCTGATTTTACTTTTTAGAGAAACCTTTTCTACTTGCAGTTGAGGCTTTTTTTGGACCATTATTGGGGGGTGTACGATTTCATTTAGTCCAAATGTACTCACTTACATCTCTCTATTTTTCTGTTATTAAAATGTTAAGTTATAATGATTTCTGACCTTAAGCCTGAAGTAGTTGAGCTGCCACCTTCTTATTTATGCATCACCCAAGTCTTTTAATGCACCCTTACTGGAATTCTTTTGAGGAGACGGGACAGTGGCTGGGTCAGAGGCTGCTGAGGCTGTGGAGCAAAGCAGAGCAGCTGAGGTTGGCATAAATCTAAAATGTGAAAGATTTTTTTGAGGCAAGCGTTTGTATGATTCGAATGAGCTCCTGACTCCTCGTCTCTTGCTGCAGCAGGTGGATGAGCCTCAGTCTTCACCTAAAGTAACAGAACAGCAGAACCTTGCAGATCAGTGTGAGACAGCAGAATCCGAGACTGTGGCTGATGGCAAAGAAGACACAGACACACCAGCTGCTGTCAGCAGTAACGAGGATAGTAGAGACACAGGAGGAGAAGCCTCCAACAAATTCTACTGCTATATCTGTAACATCACCTGCCATAATCAGCAGGTATGTTCCTCTTACGTTGGCTTTTCCTTGGTGTTTAATGTCATTTAATCTGACGTGAATGAAGAACTGATGTCTGTGTGTGTTCAGAACTTTCAGAGCCATATGAACGGACTGGCCCACCAGCAGAGGATGATGGAGATTCAACATATGAGTAATGCCTGCCTTGTAACGCTGCTGCCACGTGTACAGGAGTCTCTGCAGGGGGCACGCAAAGATGGGTAAGAAACCAAATATTGACCTTTTAGAATTTAATTTAATATACATTAATACAATTTATAGTGGAGTAAACCAAAGGCATAATTGTGTTGTGCACTGCAGAGAGAAAAGACCAGGCCTACAGAGGTGGTGCGCCACCTGCCAAACCCACTTCACCAGTAACGTCATGGACCACCGCAAGACCAGGGAGCACAAGGTGCCGTTTACGCTGCTTGAAAACATCTATGAATAAACTCTGTTTAATTAAACAAAGACTTAAATCTTTTCTGATCATTTTTGATCCACTGTGAAGAATTTAAAGCAGCGTGTTTAATGTCTGTGTCCTGCCTGTTTACCTTTCTATCTATCTGTTGCTGCAGATTTGTAGCCGTTCCTCTAACCCAGTTTGCACAGTGTGTAAGGAGCAGTTCAGAACATCACGAGAGTTCATAGAACACATGCAGTCCACCGAGCATAAGCAGCGCATGGAGCAGGTGAAACCCACACAGAAATGGATTTTAAAGAACTTAATGGCGTTCGATGTTCTGTGATTCTGATTTTATTTTTCCTTCTGTTATTTGTCAAAGCTGTGGAAAGGCACTGGTAAAGACAGTTTGGACGATTTGTGTTTGGAGGCTTATGCATTGGGAGCAGATGAGGAAGGAGTGGACAGTGATGAGGAGGAAAGGCTTGATGAAGAAAATGGACAGGTAACAAAATCTGCACATTTTAATTTTGAAGTTTTCCTCACTTATCAGAGCCTTCTTTATTGTTAAAGAGAACTACAGTAGTATTTTTTTTTCCCTGAAGAAGCTAAAATATTAAAACAGATTTCTTTAAGCAAATGATCTCAGTGGAAGTAATGTTTTTCTAGTAACTGTTTAAATAGAAGTAGGGGAAATGTGCATTTGTGTCAGTGGTGGTGAATAAATGGCTCTGGGTGTTCTAACACTGGTAGGAAGGGCTGCCTGTGCAGATGGAAATCACACTGGAAGACATGACTGAGGAGGAGGAGTTTGACCAGGACATGGTGTATGGTAAGTTTGTTCTTCAATTTGTGTTTCACAAAGATGTAACAAAAGTAGTGTGTGTGAACAAATTTTACTACACAAAGTGTGTGTAGTAAAATTGTGTAACTATAAAATGCCTCCAAGGTTCCAGCTTCGTGATTCCTGTGGCTGGGTTTCTGTGCCGACTCTGTAATCAGTTTTATCACCATGAGTCCTCGGCACGACACGCTCACTGCAAGACACTCCAGCACTTTCAGAATATGAAGGTAGGTCTATGATTTTTTTTTTTTCTTCATGATTCAGCTCCATAGCTGTAGCTCTTGAAATGTATGGACATCCAAACGCAGGCCAATCTGTCACCATGCAATATTAATGGCTCTCTAATATCTGTTTAATATAATTGTATAGTACATAATTGTAAATATAGCAGATTTGATTTTGCTTTAAATATTTTGTCAATTCAGAACTATAAGGCCTTAAAGCTCCAGGAGGACGCGTCAGCAGAGTCTGTCTGTTGCAGCTCAGCAGACCACCCCAGCCAGAATGCAGACCCCCAGGCCAGACATGCAGCCAGTAGCTCCACTTTACATGACCCTGATATCAGCAACAGTAACCTAGCTTCAGTGAGCTCCACCGAGGCAGCTGCTACTCACCAGGGAAGTATCACCACTACTACCACCACTACCACCACCACCACCACCAGCGCAAGCAACAGCAGCAGTGAACCACCCTCCCCTGGTCAGATGGCAGCATCTGGACCCTCAAAGCAGCCTGGAGATGTGGAGGAAGAGGAGGTGCCTACAGAGGAACCAGAAGAAGAAGAAGTGCCGGAGGAAAAGACCAGCAGAGGGCGAGGAAGAGGATCTGCAAAGAAAAGAGGGAGAGGAGGAAGAAGACGCTGAGGCTTAGCTTTGAGGGGCTCTGGAGCAGAAAGAGTGAGAGAGAAATAAAGGACTGAGCTGCTATCTAGTGTGGAACTTGAGTCAATCTCCATTTTACCCATTCCTTGCAGTGTACCTCTTCAGCTAAAAAACAGCAGAAAGCCAGGACAATCCCAATAGAGTAGGTCTTTCTTTCATGCAGCTTTTTTGTAGGTGTTTACCCCAGATTTTCAAAACCACAAAACATAGCTAGGCCATAGCCTTTTGATTTTTTTATTTTCTGGGGGAAAAAATGTGGGACATAGTAGAGACGTGTAACAGTAACTTCTCAAGTCAGAGGACGTTGCACAAAATGAAAATTTTCCTCTCTCTTTTCTGCACAAGCTTTTAGTGACTTAGAATGTAGCAACTCTTAAAAACAGGCTTTTTTTAAAAAAAAAAAATAGGTGGTTTTATAAAAAAAAAAAAAAAAAAAAAATACAAGGTACTATATTTTAAAAATTGTCTTAATTGTATTCAGCCTCTTTCCCAGGAAAAATTCACTAGAGTCAGAAGCTGTGAGGAGGCAGAGAGGTCAGGAGTTATCCCTTATTGTCCTGTTTGTTTTATTTATGGACATTTTAAACTGCTGCTCTCTTTTTGTCTACTGGCTCAGAGAACAGTTCATGCCAGGCTTTAGTTTCAAAGCACTTAGGCAAATAATGATCGGCTAGATGCAGGCAGGGCGCTGCTGAATGTCACTGACATTGGGTTGGAAGCCCACCTGGAAACCCACCTATGTTACAGTAACTTTCACAGACTATATGTGGTCTTATTTGGGAATGAAAGGGCCAGAATAGGGTGATTGATTTTCAGTGGAAATTAGGAATGACCTGAAAGCACTCATTAGCATAGGAAGTGTGGAAGAGGGCCAGTGCTAGACCGACGTATTCTGAGGTTAAATGAGAGAGACTGAATATTCAGGTTAGCTCTAGCAGGATCACACAAAGCCAGCACTCTTTAATGAGCTTTTTTCTACGCATGCTGTTCCAGTGACCAATATTTAGGGTACAGCTTACAGAACTCAATACTTTGTTAAATCCTTTGTAAGTGTTTTGCCCATCCATAGCCTGAGTGTAAAAGGATTCTTGACCATTTTTCTGGGCTCATCTTAGTCCTGGTGGTGTTGTTGTTATTGTTGTTAGCTTAGCTGATTTTATCACCATGCTGTACTTGTCTTTCGTCAACTGTTTATTACTGCGCTGCACTGTAAATGTGGGTGTGACTGGGGAAATTCTGACTGCTAGTTTCCTTCCTTACAAACTGCTTTAGGCAGTTTGTTAAATAACTATTTTTGGCTGTACTCTGAAAGCAGGAAAAACAACCAGACACTAAAACTGCTTTTGTTTTGTAGGTTTTGAAAGACGTGGGAAGTTTACAGCACCATGTTGTGTGTTAAAATATGGCATGGGGAAGTTCATGAACAGGAAAAGGAAAAGAAAAAAAAAACGTGTCATGATGTAACCCACAAGCTTTCTTATAAAATGAACCCAGAGCAGGAAAACCATCATGAAGCAGGAAATATAAATGAGGCTGTGTCATTGTGGTTGTATTGGGCTTCATTCAAAAGCTGGGACAAGATGGAGATCCATTGCCTTCGCTGATAACGTAACTCTAAACAGACATTGCACATGTTTCCTTCAGTTTAAGTTATTGATTTTTACATGTTGTTGTACCTCTGTTCTAATTCTCTGATCATTAAAATTTGGTTAAGGCAGATTCCAGTAGAAATATTTTCGTGTCACTCCTCAAGGTCATAGAACATGGGTTTATTACTTTCTTTCATAGCTGTGTAGAGGTGCAACACTGACTTTAGTGGAATTTAATACAGAGGTCCTTGAGAAGCTTAGTGATCTTTTTACATCAGTGGCATTAGCTGTGCGGGTGACGTTGGATGTGATGATTTTTTTTTTTTTTTTTTTTTTTAAATATTGTGTTTGTTTTAAATAATACTGTTGCAAATTTGCATCTCAAGCTTTACACTGGAATAACTGAGAGCATATATGTGTCTATGCTCAACCTGGCAATTGCAACAAACAGTCTGGAGACGTTTAAACAGGTACCTTAAATGGAAAATCGCCAATTGTGTCTTATCTTTGGATCTATTATAATGCTGATTGGCTAAATTTAAATTATTGTTCAACACAATGCCTTTCCAATTATATTCAATCGTTTCATATTGCCCCTGAACCAGTCACAGTCAACATGTTTAAAGGGCTGGTTTCACAGACCCAGATTAAGCCTAATCCTAGAGTATATAGCTTTTTCAATGGTGATTCTTCATCGGCACTGCAGTGTAGTCTGTCTAGATTGATCTATGTCTGGGAGACCATTCAGTATCGAGTGCCCAGACTGTTGTAGTTGTTTTGCCAGGTTATTATTTGGAGGCAGAACACTGAAAAACTAATAATTGTTAGACCTTTCCAGTTTTAAACCATTTAAACCAACATTAATCACTGTTTGATGTGACTTTTATGAGTTATAATAAGGATCAAGACATGGATTAAGCCTAGTCAGGTCTAAACTACAGTGCCAGTTGTGTATCACCAGTGAAAAATAATTCTACGTTTAGGCTTAATCAGTGTCTTGACCAATTGTAAACATGCTGTAGATGTAGCAATTTGACTAACTTAAGCAGCCTACAACTTTTGAATCATGGGAAAGCATCGTAAGTGGAAGAGTGCCATGCGGGGTTAAATTTGGCCTTGATAAAAAAAGTGAAGTTTGGTTGGTGAGATACATAATTCATCTGTAGAACACTACAACGTAAAATGTAGTGAAATATTTTCTGAAGGACTGACTGCTCCAGGACTGAGGACACATTGTACATGACAAGCTCATGTGGGCATTCTCTATAATTGGTCTGACTTTTACTGTGTTCTTGTAGGACTTTTACTGTGATATTTTGAAGCAGTATCCTGTTTGTGTACAGCAGTGGTCCTCACCTCTCCTCCTGGAAAGATGGCGTCCCTAAAGTTAATTCCAGATATGCAGGATAATCCATTTGTAAAAGCATTACTGAAACTGTATTAATAAACTGAGTTATCTGTGCTCCATTCACAATTACACACTTTTAAAGTCTTATGTGGTCGGATGTTTTTATGCTAATCTGGTCATTTTTCGCTGGGATTCGGTCAGTTTCTACATGCTCTGTTATAGTTTCTCCTAAACCTTTTTTCTCCCCAGTGTTCTGCACAGTGTCCAACCTGGTGACAAATATGAAAGACCACATTTGTGGATGAAGCCTGGGTAGCTCATCTACTCTGTGGGAATGTAGATTCAAGGGGAAATCTGGGGATCACTGATGCGCAGAATTAAGGGGAACAGTGCTCCTTCATATTTAGTAGAGCTTGTCTTTCTGTCTGCCTGCTAAAAGTAGGTGGAGTCAGTTAGTTTGACAAATAGACTGGAGTTGAGCATCTGTCAATACACATCACTGCTGACTATTTAAGGTGTACAAATGTAAGGCATGATGTGAGTCGTGGTGTTACTCATTTGCAGCTTAGAACTTAGGGAACATTCTCATGAACATTAAGTGCCATACACAGTATTAGCCACTAAGCTCATGAGTGTGTCTAAAGTATGTCCGACTGCTTAATTCTGTCCCCAAAGTTTTATTCTGTAACATCCTCCCTACAATATTTTCAGGCCAGTTTTCAAAGCCGTTATCAGCAAAAGCTGGAGCTGTAGCAAAGATAAAAAGAAATGCTTTACCAATAAGTGTACACCTTAAATGCAGTTCTCATTCCTTTTTTTTCCTTTCTTCAAGAACCACATCAACATTTAGGTCCTTTGCTAACAGATGGGTAATCATGTTTTATAACGTTAACATCAACAAATGACAAACCATAAAGGACTGAGCATTAAGGCAAGCTTGGATGCTGTGGAAATGTGTAGAAGTTTGAGTCCTGCCTCCAGGACCACAGTAATATGGAAATCGTAATTTCAAGACATCAGAATGGAAATTGCACATTTCATAATCTATTTTTATTCTGAAAATGACAAAGGAATAGATCAAAAATACAGTTGTTTTATAGCAGCTGGAATTACCATGTATTTTTTCTGATTTGTTTTTTCTGCATTTGGGTCATTTTAATGTCTATTAAAATATTTGATGATTATCTCCTTTGTTTTTTGACTCTTTTATACGCTGTTAATATCAAAACAACAGACAACCTGCATCAAAAGACAAAACAAAATATGATTGATGCACATAGACTTACAAGACTCTATACAATGAGGTTCCCACCTGGAAAGACATTTAAATAAATTATATTATATAACAGCCAAAAAATAACCATCTGTGCTGTGTTTCCAAGCTCAAGTCCTCAGTCCACCTACACTGCAGTGTTTTGATTCCCCAATACATACATCATGCTAAACATCATCTTACTAATTCCACCCATTAGTTAGCCCCCACCCCACAACAGTCACAAGCTGTTTTTGCATATGAAATTAGATCAATGTCTGGATATATTCCCGAGTGGCCTGTTCACGTCCAATGCCTTCTCACTACAGGAAATGTGTGGTTTAGGCATGGGGCAGCACGTGTAGCTTGTGCAGGAGGATAACATCACCACATGGGCTAACTCTGAAATACCCGAATATTGTACTAGGGGGCAGGCGGTACAAAGGATTCAGACGTTTGTGTTCACACATATAGCTCCTCCAGATATATTCTGGTGACCTAGATGGTCTGAACAAGGCTACACAGTGGTACCAAGTGGGGAAGGTAAACATTAGCAAATGCTTCCTTCTTGTGAAGGCAGCCACTCCTAATTTCTGAACTACCGCTAACAAAATATCATGAGAGCTCAACACACTTGCAGGAGAACACTAACCAATGCCCAGTTTTCCAGATCATTATTGCTCACGTCAACATTTTAACAATGATATTAATACTATGAAGCTTTTTGGTAACACAGCCCAAATCTGTTATGCTAACTAACGGATAGATGATTGCACTGTTAAAGGTGGAAAGGGAGGACCATTATACCCAACGAGAGTGAGGCTAACTGTGCTCTCTATAACTCCTGGACATGAATATTGGGAGGCATTACTGGAGATCAAATGTGTAATCTCCTGGGTAGCATTTAGGGCATCATAAAGAACAGACCCAGTTTCAAACATGCAGTAAAGATAGACCACAGGACACTGATCTTAAAAACACTGGTAAAGGGAATAATGTGGAAAGGAAGACTGAGAGCTGTTTAGTTTTTAACTCCCTCTACAGTACTGCAGAGATACAGCTGAATTTATCCAGACTGCACTGTGACGTCTGTTGGGTTATGACTGACTAGCAGCTGAATCATCATTAGATGGAGGAGTCTGGTGTCTTTTCTGGTCCTCCTGGTCTCTCTCACTGAACTGAGCGCGAAACTCCTGCCTGGCCTGCCGGTTGGACTCCAGCAGTTCGTGCAGTTTTCCATTCAAAGCATCATTGCGCTCCTCCAGGTCATCCAGGCAGGAGTTGATCTGGTCCAGCATAGAGTTTATAGCTGCATACTCTGGAGTGGGGGAAAAATGGAGTCAGTGGTTTTGCAGCATTAAGACATCCTGTAGCATGCCTAGCTCAGCTCATTAAATAGCAAGCTCTAATTTCTACCTTAAAAGGCTTTCTTTTATTCCATAGTATGTATTATTCTGCTCTATTCCTATTTTTCCCCTCGGTTTAATTTACAAATCTGTTTTTTGACATTCTTTTTGCATAATCCTTTATTAGTTAGTGGCATGTTTTTCCTACTTGAATGACAAATACATTGACTTGATCTTGGAATTGTCCGTACCACCTTAAATGATGCAGCAGTTACAATGGGACTGCTCCTATATTTAAGGTGGAACGGAAAAAACCAAGAGGAAGCTGACTTCATCCTCGTTCCTAGAGGTCATACTGTCCTTTTATAGCATTTACACCCCCTAATAACTCACCTTCTTCATTGAACTCATCTTCATCGTTAATAATTTCATCTTCCGCTGAGATATTTGGGTCTCCGTTTGGTCCCGACATTTTCATTGGGTTTATCTGACTATGAATCCAAAGTCGGTTTACAAATAAAGTTTAGACAAGGGTTCAACAAAACAGTAAAACCGCTTCATAATATCCCGACACACCAGTGCCCTTAAAACAACCTAATACCCGTTTAGTAAAAGAATAATTAAAACACAAAACGGATTTAAACTCTGCTTAACAACAACAGCAGCAGCAACAGTCATCTGACTGATTACAACAAACCGTCAGCTGAGTGCCTTGCTACAATACAATACCAAAAATAATTGGAAAAAATATTTATTTTTTATTTATTATTAAGAAACGCAGAATCCGTCCAGTGTTAATATCATTTATTGTGGTTTTAAATGTATTTATGGTTATTTGTATTTAAATATGTTGATTGTATTACAAATTATAGCGAGATAGAATTACTGAAATCTACATTTATTTATTTTAAATAAATTTAATGAATATTTATAATAACGTTTTTTTTTCAGCGAAGCAAATCTTGCAATATTAAAATGGCTTAACCTGATACTTTAAAAACTATTTATTACTAAACCACAATAACATGTACTATATAATATATATACTATATAATACTATATAATATATATACTATATAATATATATATATGTACTATATATATATATATATATTAATGTATTGTTTTATATCATGGTGTTCTGTTGTATTGGTCTGAGTGCTGCAGGCGCTGCCGAGGTCAGCTCTCTGCATTGAGTCCCCACTTCATGACATCACCATAAGGCGCCCAAAACAGAGCCCACTTAAATGTGGAATTACATTCACTTATGTTTATGGTTAAATGTGTCAGCTTTATGGTTGTGCCGTTGTTTAGTGTGTTGTGTTTAGTGTGGAACAGTGTTCCAGTGCTTCAGTTCATTCTTCGGTTCAGTGTGTAGTGAACAACTCCAGGGTTTGTTTGTCCACGTGTGTGTCTGTTTTTAGTAAAGAGCTACAGAGATGGAGGAGTTACCAACAGACCTCAGAGACTTTCTCCAAAATCAGCCGCTCTTTCAAGTCACTGACAACAAGAAGGTGATGTACCAGGTCACTTTATTCTTCTTTATTTGTTCTTTCTTTTACAGTATTTACTTTTGCATAAGCAAATTTTGTGTTTTGATTGATATTTAATTCTGCATCAGTGTATACAGTACTTATATTTATGTTTCATATATTAATCAACTACTTTTAAGGTGCACCCATTATGCAGAGCTTGTATAATCTCCACAGAGAAGCATCAAATTAAATTTGCTTTTATTTTGCTGCTAAAAATTAGCTTAAGTACACCATGTTTAATGTCAGATGTGGGCTGTAGAACAGTGAAAATGCATTGTCTGGAGCAGGTCAACACATTCTGGCTGAATGGCATCAGATACAAACAGTCATGCCTCAATATGTATTTTAGAGCCTACCCAGAGGAAAAGGGGCAAAATATCTATTATAACAGTGATTTAGTTTTGGGGCACTATCTTTGTTTCACCTTTCAACACTGAGCTTCTGTTCTATATTTTCAGATTAAGTGCACATTGAATGGCCATGAGTTTCCATGCAACCTTTCAGAGCTACAGAAATTCACATCTGGAAATAAATTCAAGAAGTTGAGTGCCAGCGCTTCATTTAATTACAGCCAGTATGAGCCACATCTTGTTCCGAGTACAAAAGAACCGTAAGTATTCGCAATGTTATGTCCTTTCTTAATGTTTGCTTGTTCAGGACACTAAGAAATGTCAATCAGATTTACAAGAAGAAGAAACCATATGAATTTAACTTGATGGGTTCATGACACTTTATATAGATTAGCTAAGAAATGGCTTTCAAACCTAAGCTGGTTATAATAATCTCAATAATGTTTAGATTAATATATAAAAATTGATGTTAATTAATATTCCTTCCCCACAGAAATCATCTATTTTGTAAGCTGACACTGAGACACCTCAATCGCTCTCCTGAGCATGTCCTACGACACATTAATGGAAAACGATTTAAAAAAGCTCTAACCCAGTGTAAGTACCAGTCTATCCAAAAAATGCTAGAATCCATTATTTTGTCTGTCTGTTCAAACAGTGTTCATTCTTTGCTAAAGTGTTTGCCAACTCTTGCTATATTTGTTTGGAATCTTCTTTAGTGTAGCATCCAGATGTCATTATCTCTATAGAAATGCATTGACACTCTGGAGCAGGTGCATGAGTGTCTAAAGTCACCATGCCCAAAGCAAAGCCCAGGATGGTTGTTGCCATCATCTACAATGGCCAAAGTGTAGCATCAAACACAACAAGCAAGAATTGATTAAGGCTGAAGTAATAACTCTGTTGTTAATCTGCTTTCAGATGAGGAGTGTGTGAAGCAGGGTGTGAAATTTGTTCCAGCCAAACTCCGACAGAGACAGAAACCCAAAGATTCAGATGATGGCATGGAGAGTAATAGAGAGGATGGACACAATCACAAACAGGATAAAGGCTTCTGGGCTCCGAGCTCCAGTGGAGAAGACAGCGACTCAGATGACAGCATGTCTGACTTGTACCCATGTGAGCACAGGAGAATAGCTTCATAAATCAGAGTATAAATCTGTGAGGTCATAAAGTTCATTTCTGTGATTGTTTTGTAAAAGAACGGTCTTGATTAATCAAGCTGAGGCTTTCTCACATGAATGGACTCTGGTATAATGCTAGAACAGATTATAATAGATATGTATTACAGTAATTTAATTATTAACAGTATTATTGATACAATATTTTTTAATATTATTCAGTAAAATATGTATTCATATTTCTTTGTGAGTTTGTAAGTTTTGCATAAGCCCATATTGTGTTTTGATTACATTTTAATTCTGCAACATGGGTATACAGCCATCATCTACCTTTTAAGATTCACACAATATGTACAGCTTACATAATCACCAAAGAGAAGCACGAATATTATTTAACGAATGTTAAATATTCTGTTCTCTCCACAGCCTCTTTATTCACACTGAAGAAGCCACATGAAAAAGAAGAAATGAAAGAAGACAAGGATGAAGATGACTTTCAAACAGATGAGGATGAAATGGATATTTCTGAAATGGATGATAAAAAGCAAGCAACACAGAAACGCAAAAAGGTAAAACTAACAATTCAGAGAAATGCAGTACACCTAATTAGGCTATAGCATTTACACCTGAAATATTAATGAAGAATAAAAGCATTTAAGTCAATCATGATTTTCTTTTCATTTTTTACATTTAAATACATTCATAGTTTTGTTTAATCGTCTGACAATGTCACACTGTTTTTTGCAGGTCCAGACTGCTGGCTT
Source organism: Hoplias malabaricus (assembly GCF_029633855.1). Lineage (NCBI taxonomy): Eukaryota > Metazoa > Chordata > Actinopteri > Characiformes > Erythrinidae > Hoplias > Hoplias malabaricus. The sequence goes on along the minus strand of NC_089801.1, from coordinate 20,804,097 downwards.
TTACAAGAAACTGAAGAAAAACAAAAAAAGGAAAGGTTTTAAAGCCATCAGCAAAGTGAAGAAATAGAAATTAAATTGTGATACAGTGCATTGTGTCTGAGTCAAACTTTCTCCCGTGTTACATTACATATTTTTATCATGTGTGGTACACCTTCACAAATGTTTTGGAGCTTGTTTTCAGATATTACAGCATGTAAGGGACCAGATGGTTAAATAACAGAAAATTACATGAGGTTTTTAAAAACTAATAATATGCATATTATGTTGACATTTTTAAAGAGACATTTCAGTAAATTTTACACACTTTGTTTTTAATATGTTCCAGTTGTGTTTTTTTAGATAAAAGTTGAATTTGTGAAACAATGAGTTAGCGCCATGGCTGAGCATTTCCTTTTTAAATCAGCAGTGTTCCGAAGACACAGATTTAGAAAGCCAGGGTTTAAGATGTCACATGTCATAAACCAATCCTGTCCACGTGTGGGCGGGGCTTTTGAGCTGTGGCAGGTGGTGAAGGGGTAAGTGCAAATGGAGGTTAAACTGCACAATTGTGGATATGTGCACAATGAAAAAAAAAAAGCTGTATAGTTCAATCTGAGCCACTTTTAAAGTGTTAGATTATTTTTCTCAAATAACTTCCACATATATTTTAATGACAGAAAATAATACTGAATCACCTTTACCGTTAATAACTAATAAATACTAATAGGTTTAAAATAAATTTTATGCGGTTTTAAATTACTTACTCATTAGAAGTACATGGTTATTTGAAATTATATGTAGTGCAAGGTGTCGTAACTTTTTGTAAGCGTTTAAAAATGAAAAGGCTACGTTTTTAAAAGTTTGTTGTGATTTTTAACGATGCCGTTGGACGAAGGTCCGTCGCAGGCAGTGTGACGTCACGAGCAGAGGGTTGTGTTTTCATTCATGGCTGAGGGTTTATAACGTTTTTCCTCTTCATTTCTAAAGGTAATAAGCGTGCTTTTGTATTTGTTTCAGTGCTTGTACTGTGCGTTTGCGCTAATGTGGTGCGGCTTTGTAAGGCTTCAGGCTTTATATTACATAAATATTAAAAGAACCGGGTTACGAACCGCAGAGCTGCTGAAGAGACCCAACAAAATATAGCCATTCTATTAGCCATAGATACAACGCCACTGACGAACAATGGCGTGTCTAAAGTGCTTTCCTATATAAAATTGATAGGGTACAGTATATTTAATTGCTATAAAGCATACATTGCTATTTTTGCCTTACAGCTTTCTACCTATATCCCTCCTCCATGAATAAATTAAACATAGACGTGTAGTCAGTTCAAAGTTTTTATTTGTCATATACATAGTCATGCACAGTACACTAGACATGGAAACCTATGATGTTAGAGTTAGTTATATAACACAAAATGGTAAATATATCTAAAGACAAATAAACATATGTACAGAGATAATAGTATAATATAGTAAATGCAAGTGTGCAAAGAACTGTATGGTAAACATAAGTGTGCGATACAGAGATTAATTATAACATGTAACGTGAAAATGCAAAATGCTTGTGCTGTTGGTGTGCAGTGAATCTCATGAGAATACTGAGCCATCATGTTTTTGATTGTGAATAGCATTATAGGGAAAAACCTGCAAGGGTAATGGATATACTCCATGGTGTCTTAAACTGTTTTATTATAGTCTGAATATAAGATTTTGGTTCTAAACCTATTTGATTATATTTAAGCATCCCTTGGAATCAAAATATCTTTTGTTTAATTCAGTGGCATGCATTTTTGAGTAAGGTAATAATCTAATAATCAGTCATACATGGTGACTTGAACTTTTTGGCTGTGTTGTCTATATTTGTGGTTAAATGCAAACAAACGTACTTATTTCGTTTTTTTTCATGTTTTTTGTTTCTTCAGGAATGTTTGTATGAGACTAGAAATCGTTTTAAAATCCTGTGAAATCCTGATTACTCAGGGTTTGGTGAACTTGAATGTTCAAGATGGCGAGCTCAACTGTAAAATTTACATGGTGTGCTTGCCGTAATTATAAAATCCAGTCCAAGGATACCCACGACAAGTGTTTGCTTTGCCTGGGAATCCAGCATGCCAAGGAGGCTGTCCTGGAGTACGGAAAGTGCCCCCACTGTGCCAAGATGGACTGGAGCACCTGCATTAAGCGTCTCACAAAGGTGCAGGAGGTGATCCACCAGGAGTCCCAACAGAAGAAAAATGAAGCTGCTCAGGCTCGAGTTCAGCCCAAACTTGAGCCAGTGACTCCACCTGCTGTAGTTGCAGAATCAAAACCAGTTAAAGTTACACCTGCCATACCAACAACATCACGGATAGAAATGGCAGCTCCAGCTCCATCCTCTTCAACCGTACCGGTGATGTTCACAATCCTCTCCCCATCTGCAGGTTTATCTGAACCTAATGCTGGCATTGTAAAAGGCACATATGTGTCAAGGTTAGCCCTGCAGCATAACTCAGACCCGGCTCCTTCTGTGGAGCAAGTGAATTCTTCTCCAATGCCATCCACTTCCCACAAGAGACACCATACATCTAGATGTCATTCACACTGCATGAGGCACTTGAGCAGGGGCTGCGGACATAAACGGAAACATTCCCCATCCTCATCTTCTGTTTCATCCTGGAGCTCATCTGAATCCTCTTGCGAATCCATCAAGGGCAAGAGAGCACGGCGAGAATCACGCAAATCTGCTAAACTTGAAAGACAAAATGGACGATTGCTAGAAATGGTTCAGCAGAAGTTGGAAGCTCAGCAGAGAGCCATGCAAATGCAGTGGAGTGTGCTGGAGAGAAGATTAGATGTTCTAGAAAAGAAAGGTTCCTCTGCAGTTCCTGGTCCTCTTTGCCCAAACATTGCTGAAAACTCTCAGGCAGTTAACTTAGTAGATAGAGGAGAACAGACCGGGTCAAATTGTGATTCTTTAGTGACAGGATCTATTGAGTCGTTGGCTGTAATAAAAGAAGAAGAAAGGCCAGTAGGTATCTCATCTGGTTTCAAGTCTGGTTTGGCCTTTGAAGATGAAGCGGAGACTGATTCTCAACCATCTGAGAACGACGTGCCAGCACAAGAGGTTCTGGCATCCAAAGAGTTGCAGAATCTTATAGATCGCGCAGCCAAACACTTGGGTATTGATTTTCCCACCTCGCCAAATAGCTCTGACCCACCACTTCCAACCATGGTGGCAGAGTTTGAAGACCTGGTCCAGATCACCTGGTCCAACCCTGCAAGCTCAAAACCTTTTAGGCCCATATTTTCTGAGTTGTACAAGCTTCATGAGTGTCAGTCTCCAGCTTATGACCACATGCCTCATGTCAGTGAGTTCATGTCTGCAATCTTCCAAGCTGTGAGACCATCAGAGAACAAAGAACAGACCACTCCCGTTGAACAGTGGAATTTCACAGAAGCTCTTGTGGAAAAAGCCTATCAGACTGCGGGCATGCTGGCCAAGACGGCAAACTATTTGAGATACCTGTCAGAGTACCAGAAGGGTATTTTGGCAGAAATCTCGGATGAACATTATTCTGAAAGACTTCCCACCATTCTCAGTGAGCTGAAGCTCATCGGACAGTTTACATTTCTACTATCCTCCCATCAAGCAGAGCTTTCCGGAAGGATTATGGCAGCCTCTGTGGCTATCAGACGGCAAATATGGATGGCCAAGACAAACTACACCGATTCCCTGAAAGCAACAGTTTCTGACCTTCCGTTTGTCATTGGTCATTCCATTGGGGAAAATGCAGCAACTACCTCAGGTGATGCAATCTGCAGACAGGATACATGAAGACACTTTTTACAATGATCCCTGATGTGATTGAAAGACTTAACTCATATACTACTATTGTTGTGATAAAATTTTAGGTCACTTCACTTACTCCACCCTATTTGTAAGTGTGAATTAGTGCCATCAAATGCTGTTGATGTCAAACCAAATGTCTGAATTTATCATTCCGTCTAGCCTCTGTTTATTGGTGTCAAAAAGGGTGTTGACTATTATTGACAGAAACTGTTCATATCTTGATATATTACCAGTATGTATTAGCTGTAACAGAAACAGTGACCAGGTAAGCATTAAAAAGGACAATATCCTACATGCACATTACCCTAAGCTTACACTTAAAACACTAAAAAATAACCTATTTAAAATTACTCCAACCTTAGAATTAAAACCTTTTTGTCTTATTTGGTTTTAGATTACACATGCTGACCCTGAATACTTTAAACTATCTACCTGCATGAAATACTGAACCATTCTTGGCTGTTTTTTTTTTTCTTATTTTAAACCTGTTTTTGCAAGTGCATCTTTTTGAATGTGTAAGATTTTTTTCTCTTGCTTGAGTATAGACATGCACAGATTTTGGACGCAAATTTAGAATTCATTACTGTATCTTCCCTTAGACCAACAACACCATGCGTACATATCTGTATGCTTTAACTCAGTGAATAAATAGTATTGTTGAGTTGCATCATTCCTTTTTTTGCTTCTGTTGTTTATTTTTTATTATTTCAGAAGGTGATGGGTATGAAAGGAGCATTCAAGGGAGTTTAAGATCAAGACTGGATCAAAACTTAATTGGTGGACAATGATTCCTCAGAAACCATCCACATTATTGCCAGCATAAACTAGAAAAGCCAGGGTCCTTATAGTTTGCGCACGTGTTCGTGCCATGTCTAACTTGCACATGCCTTTGGAATAGTTACCAGTGTTTAATGAATTAATTTAATGAATATGTTTGTTCGTTTCATCTGTTTTCATCTGTATACAAATAGAAATGCTCCAAAATTAATTGGAATTCAATCTCTTTACACTAGATTCCATTGAAAGTTAAGGTTTTTCCAAATTCTATAAAGTTACTCTTGGAAATATATGTTTTTCTTTGGACAGTGACAGTATGTCGTAAACCAGATGTTCAGAATCAATTTATTTAGTCATGTATGTCACACAGCTCCAGGGTCCTGGGGTTGTGGGTTACTCTCTGAAGGATATTGAAGTGTTCTCCGTGTCCACGTGGGATTCATCACGCAGCCAAAAAAGACACGTTTGTAGGTGGATTGCCTACTCAAAATTGTTACTAGGTGTGCGTGTGTGTCGCCCTGTGAAGGACTGGCAGGGCCAGGGTGTGTTCCTGCCTTGCGCCCAGTGATTCCATATAGGCTCTGGACCCATGGTGACCCTGAACTGGATAAGCAGTTACAGACAAAAAGAATGAATGTTAGAGTCTGAGTGCATACACAATTAACAACAAGCAAGACCCGTACACAAACTATCAATATAAACACAATGATATTTAGAATATAAGAAAAAGCTCTCATTCTGTAAATATTAGAGATAAGTTCCATTAAATGGGCCAAAGGAAATGCACATGAATTTTGTTGGCATGTCAGCAAGATTTGAGCAGTTAAAAAAAACATTTATTATATGATCATATTACATTATTGTGTGTGCAAGATGCACTTGAATAGAATTTATAGACCGTTTAGGTTGTAGCATATTTCTGCCCATTAGCTCTTCTTTATGTGCCTAGTGATTCTGCTAGGCTCTGAACCCACTGCAACCCTGAACTGGATGAACAGTTACAGGCAACGAATAACTCCTGTTTACATTATTAAACAGCTGTTAATACTGACATCAAACGATCAGTATGTATCTGAAATGATGTATAACAAATCTATTTTAAACCTGGCTGCCTGCATGTGGTGGACCTGCATTATGAATAGTAATAATAATGTTGCTGATAATAATAATAATAATAATAATACCTTACACAAACAGTGCTTTTACAAGGACTCAAGGAGCTTTACAAATTTTCTTAACGCAAGGCAAAGACAGACAAGAATACAGGAAGCACAAATTTATAGTATAAACTGGTTCACTAAGGGTCAGCAGTGTTATTTATATAATATATTTTGAGTTATACTTCTAAAATATAAGGACTTTATGGAAAATATATTACAATAGTAAGAATATTCACATTCACAGGCTGTATTTTGGTGGTACAATTATTTGTTGCACGTTCAAATGAAATACACATTTGTGTCATGTGCAAATACGCATTGATGGCGTTTGTTATAAGTTTATTATTTACAACAAGTGTGTGTAGAATTAACTCAAGGCCTGTTCAGTACACGTGGCAAAAAGGTTTCCAGGGCACAGGGGGGCATCGCGCACACACACATACACAGCAGAGGATTGTGGGACGGCGGAGGCCTGTTGAGGGTTGAAGAAGGTTTTCTGGAGAATATAGATACAAAGTAAATTCATATTTAATACCATAGCCTGAGCGACAGAGAGCCATGGGGCAGGAGGATCTCATGAGCACCGCGGAGGATGTGGCGGATCAGGTGTGTATGTTTCTGGTGTGTGTATTTGCTGTGTTTCGTGTGTTTGCTAACGGTATCCTCTTTGGCATCACAGTAAATTATGATCTAAGCAAGGCTAGGCTAGGCTAGGCTAATTAGCCTGCAAAGTTGTTATTCGCTGGCCTCTTTTTCGGAATTCTCCATTCCACCTTAAATGGGCAGCGGGTCCATTCTGGGACTTAAGGTACCGGAATGGTACTGCTGCTCATTTAAGGTGGAATGGGATAGTCTAAGGATTAGCCCATTTTAAACGGTGAAAAAACAGTTTTAACTTTGATATAATGATTGATTTTTGGATGTAGGCTGAAATATCGATTTTTTTAATAATTTCTAAAGCTAATATTATAGACTTTGGACATCTTATCTCAAATGATTCCGTATATTTTATTAAAAGTCTCTGCTTGTAACATTAAATCTAAACTTTTTGTAACTTGGCAGAATGACTGTTTGTGTCTCTTTGAGCTAATATCCTTGTTTTCAGTGCTGTTTTAATCATTTTGTGATTTAGTTTGTGTTCATTTCGCACACAGGTTTAGCACACATTCGTAATGTTTTTATTCTGTTTAATCCTGTGAAAAACTAACGTTTGCGTTTTGACTTATTGCTTGTTATTTAAGTATTTTCTGTATATAAACTTTATATACCTCTACAGTTGCTGGAGTTTAGAAATAGCAGGAATTAGCCTCTTCATCTGATGCTTATTTTTTTGTTAATTGTATTAGGAGATTTTAAAGGGGAAATGCAAAATGTTTCTATAATAAACTTGAAATGAAAACGAACTCATGGTTTGATATGAAATTACTAATTGTAGAGAAATTTTAGAATATTTTTTTTACAATGGTGTTCAATGGAGCCAGGTTTCTGAATGTGTACAGCACTAATATGTGACCTGTTTTGCCTTGTAATACACTGTAGCACCTCTCTACTATATTATGAATCGAAAAATGTGTTTTTAGATAAAAATGCATCTCTAAACACTGGTAAAACAACGTCACAGGAGTTCACTGTAGTAATACTGTATCAAGCCACACAGCAAAAAAATGTAGTAATAACTTTCTGTGAGGAGTTTTCAGAGGCATTCAGTCTGGTTACTACCACTGCCACTGTCAAAGAGTTCTGACTGAAAGTTTCTCATAGAGCATTTCACATCAGACCTCACACAATATTTAAAGCAGAAATTCACCAAATTAATCACACCAAATGTTTCTCATGTCTCTGAATCAATTTGCTAAATGAGGGCAAAATAGATTTATTGCTAAGCTGCTGTCACTGGAGTGGTTTCCTGTACAGTGACTTGTGTAGTTGGCTTCATGGTGTTTCTGCTCATATACAGCTAAGTCACTACCCTGTGCGACATGCTAGATGTTTAATATGTTATAATTCAGTTGTTAACTATAATCAAAATCATTCAGACTGGTTTGTTGGAGAATGGTTTGTTCCAGAGAAACTTACCACCTCCAAATCTATTTAAATTGTCTGCAACACAAATATAATAAATATATAAAATAATTGTATTTACTGTCCAAAAGCACCAGTGAACAAACTATTTATTTATTAATTTATTTTTAATTGGGATAATGTTAAACAGTTGTAAATAGAAAAAAATATCTCTGAGTCCCATTTTGCCCAACGATTCTAATATTAATATAATATTTGTCTCTGATGAATGAAGGTAGATGGCAAATAATCTATAAGTCAAGGTTTTTTCCCAAATGTCATAAAATGTCTCAGGTTTTAGGAAACGTATTAATTTATTCATTCACAATTTTCCCCTAGTAGCTTTAAGTGTGAGAGCTTTTAGTGTTAAACACATCAGACGCCTGGTTCTTATCACCACAAGTTTCTCTAGACCGGAGAATTTTACATCAAATCCTTGTAAACGACACAGTTTACATCTGAATTGTTGAATTATGCAGAAAGTTATATTGTGTTATTCCCCTTTAAGTCACACTTCTCTGTTGCTTTGTGAAATGGCAGTTAGTTATTGCTCAATGGTGTCTGAGGATTTAGAGAGCAGTAACAGAAGGCATTTTCAGAGAAAGCCTTTCGCAGAATGGCCACTGCGTTACGTAGACTCTGGCCTTATTTACACGATAATAACAGTTTAAATCTGTGCTGGAGAGTTTTTGTGAAATATGAAGATGTGATTCATTGTGTGCTGGAATAGAGTTGTGTTTTATCTACAGAGAATCTTTATTTGCAGGCTGGGTGCACCAGCCAGGTTGTGTCCCAGCCTTGTGCTCCGTGATTGCTGGTAGGCTTCAGACCCACCACAACCCTGAACTGGAAAAGTGATTACATTACAATAAATGAATGAATGAATATAGTATATCATGTATGTCTTTAATTATATGCACTGTCTCTTAGTGTGGGAGGTGATATTTGTATATGATTTTAAACAGTGGTTATACTGATATTGGCCTGGAAGATTGTAAACAGTTTATACGTTGCCATCCTTATGTGGGGAACCTGCTCTATGGAGCATTAATTGGTGCATTCAGGGAATATCATGATAAAGCATGTTTGCCATATAGCCTCTGTCTTATAATGCTCTGTGACGGGGTAAGAGGTAACGGGAATAGTCTGCAAATCCCTCGTCTAAATGAGGATCTTGAGTTCAGGTTTCAACTTCAGTGTAGTGTTGAGTGTAGGAGGCTGTGGGGCTGTTTCAGTCAAACTGTAGTTGTGAATGAGTTAGGCATGTGATTACACTACTATTTTTCAGTGACAGCTAGAAGTTTGAGGACATAGATGGTCAAATATCAAATATTAGCACGTTTTTTATATTAGCTCAGATGTAGTCTGTCAGCCAAGACATGTCTGGTTTAGTTTGGCAGTGGATCAACACCTAATGGAGGCCTTTAGCTTAACAATCACCATCCTCACACACTCCAGTGTGCAGAGACGACGTGTAATCTCTAACAGACTTGCTTATATGCTTACTAACACGGAATGACATGCTGTTATCTATAAACATGAACAAAGGCATTGATAAGTCAGGATTCTTCATAGCTGCAGTCCTTTTTTAGCTTATCAATTAATGTTGTATAGATAACATAATGCCATAATGTCAGAAACTTGATGAACAAGAGAATATTTGATATTATTCATTAGCTTAATATTGGTGAGCGATATGGTAAAGTACATACGTGTAATATGTGATATTTATTTAAGCTTATCAGCTTAGTATAGATGTCTCTCATTCACATGAATTTCATCACCAAGCTTGAACTTAATAGTGTGAGGTCTTCACACTCCTTTTTAAAAATGAAAACCAAAGAACGTTCTCTATGTTTAACCCTTTTTATAGAACACATTCCACAAAGCGCTGCTTTACTGAAGCCCATGTGAGTCACACACCTAAGCTCCGCCTGCCACACGGTCCACATCAGCACAGTCATAGAAAAGTGGCCAATCGCAGCTCAACATGTCCCATAAGCAATCCAGGCCATGTGTGACAGGCAAACTCAGCGGCCAATCAGATCGTACGAAAGGCTTATGTTAATGAGGAACGTCAGACACATGCTTCTTAGAGAGTGACTGTAATGCATGTCTCTTTCTGCCCTTTACCAGCTTTGGTTTAGGTGGAAACATGAGCTTTTGACCCATTTAGGAGATCTTAGGCTAGATATCCTTTGCCTTTTATAGAATGGCAAAGGACCATTGGAGAAACAAAAAAATGTCCTTTTAAGGGGGAAGGTTCTAACTGAAATAGAAGGATGTGTATATTGTGTATGTATATCCTCCACATTTTTGCTGAAACAGGCTTTCATCTGTGCACACACTGATGTATAATATCAACAGAAAAACTTATCAGCATCACATAAGCCTAAAGTCACTATACTCAGTGCCAAATATCTGCTAGAAGGGTATAAAGCCCTGAACACTAGAGCTCCATTCAATACTGCTGAGATGAGGTGGAGTAGGGTTTGTGATCCAGATGTATTGGTTGCACTGGTGGCTCAGCAATTTGCACAGCAATGCTCCATCAATTAAATATTGTTTTAAATTCCTCTCCTCTCTTCGCCCCTGGTCCTTTTTGAAGCTGGACTACTGAAGTGATGGTGAATGGGCTTAAGTGTAAGCTGGTGTTTATCCACTTGGCTTATTCCGTAATGTCAGCAAAGATGCATATTCTTACATAAATAGTTAATGAAGGACAATAGATGCTATGTGTTTTATCTCTACGTCTTTGTGGCTGAATTCTTATTGCAGAGATACCATTTTATGATGGAGACACTAAAACACATTAATGCCCTACAACTATATTTATTACAGTCAGGACAGTACAAAACTACGTTTTAATCCCAACCCAAGAAAGTATAAACTACACGTTCCCAATGCATGCTCAAGAAAATTCATAGGACATATGAAACAAAATATTGCATTTTTATGGTTATTTAAGTAATGATAATTTTCAAAATATGCATGAAAATATATTTATCATGGCATCAAAACATTTAAATGTTGCCAATCTAATGAGCAAGAACATGCATGTCCTTATTGGCCTGGCTTCTAATTACTTTAAAATACTCAAGTGGTGTGACCAGCTAGAATAATTGAGTGTACAGTAATCCCTCTTTTTTTTCGCGGGGGATGCGTTTCAAGACCACCCACAAAAATCGTAAAAAAAATGTATTTAATGAGTATTTGGACTTTTAAAACCCTCCCTGTTACTGTTAACAACCCACCCTTTGCATTAAAGAGTCATTTTATAATGTTTTTCAGCTGGAACTACATGTGATATCCTACCAGTTTCTTTAATAGAGTAATTCCTAAGCTGTGATTTAGCGTAAGTAAATTTCACTCGGATGTGGACATGAACAATACATGTACTGTACGTACGAAATACTTGTAAATGATATATTTTGTCACCTACAGGCCTAGTCTAATACATGTCTATAATAAAAAAAGCCCCCTTGAAAAAACCCACGAAGTAGCGAATCCATTAAAGATGAACCGCGAAGTAGCGAGGGATTACTGTAATTTCTGGATATGATTTATAAGAAAGGTAGTCCTGTTATCACCATTAAAATCATATTCCCTTGTATAAACAGAGCTGTGGTATATTTATAATTGTGTTAATTTAAAACCCAGTTTTTTTACCTGAGGTCTGCTGCAGTGTCTGTTAAGTTTATTGACATGAAAATCCTGATCGTGAGTGTGCCCTTAAACTAACTAGATTTTGCTTGAGATCTGGCCAGAATGTAAAAACTTCTAAAGGTGTTCAGCTATTGGAGAAAATTTCTAACTCTTATATTAAGTGCAGTTCCCTTAATAATCTTTAAAATACACACACACACACACACACACACACACACAATTGGAGTGTTTCCAGTATGAATGCTTTTCATGAGGTTCAGCCTGGATTTACACAGAACCATACTGCATTTAATAAAACTATTATTGGACAAACAAATATGTTTCCTCTTAAACACCAGCTATAGTTTCTGTCAAAATTGACTTATTTCCAGAAGTGTTACAGGAACTGCATTCACAGGATTTTGGATTGAAGTTGTTTAAATGATAAAAGCGTTCATATAGAAAATGATATAGTTGTAAAATCCTGGAGTAAAGCAAATCCTCTGGTTCCTCCTCAGTTCCTCAGAGTGACCAAGCAGTACCTGCCTCACCTCGCTCGTCTGTGTCTGATCAGCACATTTCTGGAAGATGGGATCCGCATGTGGTTCCAGTGGAACGAGCAGAGGGACTACATCGAGGCCACATGGAACTGTGGCTACTTCCTGGCCACGTGTTTTGTGCTGCTTAACCTTTTAGGACAGCTTGGTGAGGATAAAGACCATCATTGTTAACTTATTTTCACAAAAAAACATGCCATTTGACCAAGGACACTATACCATTGCTCATGACTGTCTCGCAGTCTTGCACGTCAAGTTCAGAACTGACAGCCTGTGCAAGTTTTACTCAAAGCCAGCTCGGCTTCCAACAATGAAAATAAAACTATGTACTAATAAAAACCAAACTTGTCTTTAGATGAGAGGCAGTATTGTGATTAAAATAAAAACAAAATTGAAGACAGTATATAACAAATCATAGCTGAAATACTGGGAGAACAGCTGAGGAACCTCACTATTTGGACAGTCATCAACTATGTATTCATCTGAATCCTGTTCTATGAAATACTACAGGAATACAATTATACATTTTCCAGTGTTCAACACTTGTTCCCGTGTTCCTTCTTGCAGTGCAGGGAAAGAAGTTCTTATCATTGCTATCACTCAGGCTGGTATTTCTTACCCTTCTTCTTCTTAGTGTTTTCAAGAAAATACACCAGACTTCACGTAAAGACTACTACATTAACTTTTACATCTTTATTTCATCAATTAACAGTGCAACTGTGTTTTGTTTTTTTACACAAGTATTGAAGTCCAAACCTAAAATGGTTAAACAACCAATTTACATCATGTTTGTTGTTCAGTGCAATTGTGCACATGATTGTGAAAGGCAAGAACTGTGGAAAGTAATTGCAGTAATCAGGTTATGTAAGAAATGTCATAGGCAAAACAACAGCGAAACAAACCATGCATGGCCAGTCAAAAAATCTAAAATATTTTCCTAGAAATGTGATTAACAAGGAAGTCTGCAGAGGAAAGGCCTATTAATGAGTGTCTTACTGTAAGAGATCAGTTGGAAAATGTAATATGTACAGTACTACCAACGTGTTGTTGAAAAGTGATTAATCTCGACAGGACTGACACCTTTTTAAAGGAATTATGTAAGTGTAATTCATTTTTACAGAAATCAGGTATGTTGTTGTGATATAACGTCACCACTGCAAAAAAAAAGTAAAACAGTAAATAATAATACTGAGTAAAACAGTAATAATAATAATAATAATAGTACACGGTGGGCCATTTATATGGATATACCTTAATAAAATGGGAATGGTTGGTGATATTAACTTCCTGTTTGTGGCACATTAGTATATGGGAGGGGGGAAACTTTTCAAGATGGGTGGTGACCATGGTGGCCATTTTGAAGTCTGCCATTTTGGATTCAACTTTTTGTTTTTTCAATGGGACAAGGGTCATGTGACACATCAAACTTATTGGGAATTTCACAAGAAAATCCTGATTTCAGGATACTGGAAGCCTGTGCTAGCATTTCTCCTGCGGTGTTGCTATCAGTGTGTGAAGAGTGTGAGAAGAGGGTTGCATTGACAATCCAACACAATGGGCAGCACTTTGAACACATTTTATAAGTGGTCAGAAACTTGTAAATAACTCATGAAAGAATAAAGTTAGGTTAAAACCACACCATTGTTTTTCTTGTGAAATTCCCAATAAGTTTGATGTGTCACATGACCGTCTTCCCATTGGGGAAAAAAAAACACAAAAGTTGGATCCAAAATGGCCAACTTCAAAATGGCCGCAATGGTCACCACCCATCTTGAAAAGTTTCCCCCCTCCCATATACTGTTTTTAGAAAACCGAAAATATAAAATATAGTCATAACACCTGGCAGTATTTCAATACATGTTATAATTATTTCCCCTACTCAATATGGATTCACTTTGTTGTTGTTGTGTACGTTTTACAAGTGTGTGACAAGAGGATTCAGAATTATTGGCAAAAATGGATGATAATCTGACGAAAGATTTAGTTTTAGTTTTACTATTTAAGAAAATAATTATTATTAATCTATTTATGTTTTTTTTTTTTTTTTTTTTTTTGCAGGTGGCTGTGTTCTTGTTCTCAGTAGAAATTTCGTGCAGTATGCTTGCTTTGGTTTATTTGGCATTATTGCACTACAGGTAATGAAACAAACCAACACACACTACTTTCTGTTCTGTCTGTATATGAGTTATAGTTAAATATTTACACATAAATTGAGTGTTTTTCCATGACATTTTTGCTCCTATGTTTTTCAGACTGTTGCCTACAGTATCCTGTGGGATCTAAAGTTTTTGATGAGGTGGGAGTTGTGATGCTGTTAAATTACTGTATCATACCTTAAGTGTGAAGTATGTTTGTACTGTTGGTGTTCTGTATAATGATATAGCCGCCTGTACCTTACTCTTATTATCGTGTGTTCCCTCTGTAGAAATCTTGCTTTGGGAGGTGGTCTTCTGCTGTTGCTGGCTGAGTCTCGGTCAGAAGGGAAGAGCATGTTCGCAGGGGTCCCATCGATGGGCGAGAGTTCCCCGAAACAGTACATGCAGCTGGGGGGCCGTGTGCTCCTGGTGCTCATGTTCATGACCTTACTGCACTTTGACTCCAGCTTTTTCTCTGTGAGTTTGACTCCAGCTCCTTCTCCCTCTAGAAGGACCTCCCATTAATGTAGTTTTATAGAAAAGTGCAATATCTGAAGAGCTGTTTAGCACTGAACACATCCATATGTTTCTGTCCATCTGTTTCTTTCACTGTGGGAACACTCCACTACTACCACTACCAAATATATTAATACATCTTTCTGTATACCGTTAGATTCTCCAGAACATGGTTGGCACAGCCCTCATCATCCTGGTGGCCATCGGCTTCAAGACCAAGCTGGCTGCTTTGACCTTGGTGGTGTGGCTCATGGCCATCAACGTCTATTTCAACGCCTTCTGGACGGTTCCTGCCTACAAGCCCATGCATGACTTTCTCAAGTACGACTTCTTCCAGACCACGTCAGTTGTGGGGGGCTTGCTGTTAGTGGTAGCTCTGGGTCCAGGGGGTGTTTCCATGGACGAGAAGAAGAAAGAGTGGTGAGACCGTAGGAACCCACAAAAACAAGCCCAAATCCACTGCCCAGGACACAAGGACCCATACTTTTCAGTAAAACGACAAGAAAAACATCCCAGTGCAACAACTCAGAGCCAACTTGACCTACCCACCCCCACCCTTTTTTTCATCATTTCTCACACTTTGTTTTGTTTTTATAAGTTGAGAATGCCAGAAATCTTGAGTTTTTACTACTTACCTGTTTTTGTCCACAGCCCTCCCTCCCATCTGTTGAAACAGCAATTAAGGAAAATGCAGCCTGAATGAAAAGGACTGTCCATGAGTTATGGTTGATTTCCTCACATTGATCTCTAAATTCGTTGCCTTTTTTCTTTTTTGTGAATCTCTCTGTTAACAACCTTCAAAACATAAGAAAATTAATCTGGATGCTTCGTTAATGGTCATCCTCAAGGGGTTCCTGGTTTAAGAGGTTTGGAGAAATATCTGTGAACGTGTACGCCTATAGATTCTGTGAATTGACTGTAATCTAGTGGTTTGAATGAGGAGGAAGAGAATCAAAGAGTTTACAAGTGTGACTGAATGGCAGACTAACTTGAGTTGTGCCTCTGATTGACTGTGGTACACCTCTTATACTGTTTTCCTTGTTCCTTCCAACCTCATATCAAACTAGTGGCACTTGTGTTTGGGGTGCACAGGAACTTCCTGTGAATAATTCTATTTGCGGTTCAAATGAGGAGGGGTAATATATGTAAAATGCCAATGCTATCCAAAAAGAAAGGGTGAAGTGCTACAGCAGCTTAACCTTTCAGAAATTTCTCTTGCCCTCTATTGGACTATGTACTGTATGCTTCTGGGAGTCTAAACCTAACTCGTCACTTATCTCAGAACTAGGCAGTAGATGGGGGAGCTTACCATGTGAGATAAAAAGCGCCATATTTTACGGATGTGCACAAGGGGAATAGATCCAAAAGAAACTGTCTGTTCCTGCACCTCAACTTTGTCTTGCTCTGTGTTTTTTGCTGTCTATGGAAAATAACTTGTATTGATTTACAGACATTTATATTGTATTTTTGTTTTTGTTTCCAGATCATGGCGAAGAAAAATAAATGCAAAAAAAAATCTGTCTGGACTGTTCTCTAACATGTGCTCTGAAGTGTTCTAATGTATTTTTTAATACAAGCTTATTCTCCAGACCCGTGCTTCTTTGTTCTTCCACAATTTTGAGAAAATTTAAACCACCTTCTTTAGGAACTTTCTGTACATGCCCTTGGATAGATCTCAAGTCAGAAAAGAAATTAAAATGAGACATGTATCTGCGAATAAAAAGCTGTTTGTTTAAAGAGAAGTCTAAAAAAATGTTCCATAAAGAATACCAGCCTGATTTTTACACATTTGTTGACTGTTTGAGAAACGTGTTTCTGAAGATGAATCTTTAACAAACTTCAATTTCTGTTTCTAGTGTTCAGCTGGTAATATTTAATTAGTTATTGCTTTAAAATGTAAACTGTTCAAATGATTATTTAACCAGAATGCTTACATACAGCAGGGCCCCTGAGCGGCGGTCCACCTAGCAGGAATTTAGCCAGGTAATTTCAACCTGGAATCAGACTTGTGAGCTGAAGTTCTCTAGCTAACTCCTCGCTGCTGTTGTGTAGAGTAGACGTCTGCTCAGTAAACATATTTTGAAGCTCTGGTGCACCATGAAGAACTAAAAATGGCTGATTGTGACTGTGGAATTGAGAGGAATAATCTTCATCTTTATATCACTTTTACTATTATCATATCTCTGATCACCATGCACCAGAAAATAAAATTAATGTCTGTATTGTTGGTGTTAGTGTGACCCCTGGTACCTATAACCACAATAAATAACTGCAATAAATCAGAGTCAGTTTTCCACTGGTGAACAATTTCACTTCATTCATTCATTATCTGTAACCCTTATCCAGTTCAGGGTCGCGGTGGGTCCAGATCCTACCTGGTATCATTGGGCGCAAGGTGGGAATACACCCTGGAGGGGGCGCCTGTCCTTCACAGGGCAATACACACACTCACACATTCACACCTATGGACACTTTGAGCCACCAATCCACCTACCAATGTGTGTTTTTGGACTGTAGGAGGAAACTGGAGCACCCGGATGAAACCCACGCAGACACAGGGAGAAAACACCACACTCCTCACAGACAGTCACCCGGAGGAAACCCACACAGACACAGGGAGAACACACCACACCCCTCACAGACAGTCACCTGTAGGAAACCCACGCAGACACGGGGAGAACACACCACACCCCTCACAGACAGTCACCTGTAGGAAACCCACGCAGACACGGGGAGAACACACCACACTCCTCACAGACAGTCACCCAGAGGAAACCCATGCAGACACAGGGAGAACACATCACACCCCTCACAGTCACCTGTAGGAAACCCACGCAGACACAGGGAGAACACACCACACTCCTCACAGACAGTCACCCAGAGGAAACCCACACCCCTCACAGACAGTCACCCAGAGGAAACCCACGCAGACACAGGGAGAACACACCACAGTCTTTACAGACAGTCACCCGGAGCGGGAATCAAACCCACAACCTCCATCCAGGTCCCTGGAGCTGTGTGACTGAGACACTACATGCTGCGCCACCATACCGCCCTAATTTCACATCAGTAAAGTGTTTAAACTGCTGTGTCTGACCCATTCATACCAGAGTAACACACCATTTAACAACACTCTGCAATTTTGAGAATGATAGGCCACTCAAATAATTCCTGCTCTGTGGTGGTCCTCTGGAAGTCCTGAGCATTAAAGAAGAGGGTTAACAGAATGAAGAGCTACAGATGATTTACAGATATGGGACTACAAATTGCACCACTATAGAAAATGGGCTTGATAACACACATAGATGTGCATGGTTTTAAGTGTTTGATTCTCCATCTGATAAATATCTGGTTGTTGTTGTTGTTTACCCACCTCTTTGTTATTTGCCTCCATAATCACTGGTCCTAATGCAATTTCAGTTTACATTACATCATGGCTCTGATTTAACGATGTTCGTCAGAAAACGCCCCCTTGGCTGTGAGGCGTTTCGTGATTGGCCGGCTCAGTTGTGTCGCTCTGACGTCAGCGTGGGCGTGCGGATCTGTGTATATTAATATTGCCCATGCCGTGTGTGTGTGGTAACTGTTGAAAAAGGTTTATGTCTGGGAGGTCCTCTTCGAGAGAACTGGTCTTATTTTGTTTATTTGGGTGAGGTAAGTCTGTTTCATTCTCAAACTGGTGGACATTTGTTTAAATTTATTTTATATTTCAATTTTTGAGTATCTTTTTTGTTGGCTGTGAAAGGTATAGAGCAGAGGAGTAGACTCTGTTTACAGTTGTGTTTTTCCGTTTTTCCTCAGAGAGAGAGAGAGAGAGAGAGAGAGAGAGAGAGAGATTCCAGCCTGGTGTATTTAACCACTTGTTGACTGTAGCTTAAGAAATGGAGAAACACTGATTCTGAGGAGAAATAATAAACACCAAACATTTGATAGTCGTTAGTATAACAGTATTTATTGAAAAGTTTGTGGATTTGAAATTACCACATTTTTAAAATTTGTTCAAAATAAATATGTAAATACCCCCCTCTTTTAAAGTTTTCAGCATTTCAAACACCAGTCAGTGTGTTGGTATTTATATGTTACAAGACATTTTATACACAAATTAAGCAGTGAAAACCAGTTTGGAACAGTGGCAGATTTTTAAACCTGTAATTTTAATGAGTTAAATTCAAATTACAATAAAAAAAATAAAAAGAAACAGAAAGCCTCCACAACTAAATTTGATGTCAAATCTGAAGTATATATGTTTTCTCTGTTTAAATGTTCAGTCTTAAAATGCGGTTATATTTCTCCATTTTTCACAATCCTAATCACAATCCCAAACACATTCACATCCGCTAAACTCTTGCTGAACCCTGCAACTATTTCATCTTGGCTTTTATTATTTATTTTTAAATGTTTCCTTAATGCCTTTAGGATTGAAGAAGATGACGAAGGGCACGGTGGTTCTGGCCTACAGCGGTGGACTGGACACATCCTGTATTTTAGTTTGGCTGAAGGAGCAGGGGTACGATGTCATCACTTTCCTGGTGAGGTCCTTAAGGGCATTTGGCCACTTTATGAATCTTACTATAACTCAAGCCTGTTATCTCTGGCTAATGATAATATGTTTTTCTGGACCTGAGTCAAATGTTTTACAGCAGGAAATATCAAACATATTTTACTAACTGCCTATAGCTGAGTGCACCTGCATGCCCCAGTGCAATTCTCTATCTCTGTTTCATGCTATATTTAATATAAATTTGAATATAAACGCTTTCACTGATTGATGCAAAAACTTTACGGCGATGTACCTCGGTGATACAGGCATTTGTATTGGTACATATTTGCCATTTCCAGTGTCAGCGTCTATTGAAAATAAAAATTAGCAATGCATTTTACTAGAATTCTATTTCTGTTTAGTTACAAATGCAGCAGTATGAGTAAAACTGCAGATGTGTTAACATTACAGCCCAACATCTCTTTAAATGAACAGCCTACAACCATTCAACAGTTTAAATATTGTACAAAAGTAAATGGAAGTTACAGCTGATCACACACTTTATACTAGCCAAAATAAAACCTCCTGTTACTGATTATTATTATTTTTGACTCTAACAGTCGAATTCAAGCTTCAGATCACTATCCAATACATGAATGTGGACCGAAGCAGCTTTAATCACAGGCCGGTGATTTAAAGATTCGCCTACAAAGCATTTTCTCTCCTTCGCCTGACTGCACGCTGAGTAACTCATAAAAGACCGGATTCGGGGGCTTTTGCAGATGTTGGCATGTTGGAGGCTTTTTGGATTTAGAGAATAGAGAAACAGACACGCGTATACGCACTGTTTTCCTTGTCTGAATCCCAGCCGCATGCCGGCGCATGTGGAATGCTCTGAAGTTCGTCCTTACCGGAAAAAAAGCACGTCCTGAAGAGTAATGACACCTTAAATCCTGCAGAGAACTAAGGAGTACAATGGCGCATTCTTATCTCGGGGTAATTTGATTGGGCCTGAACAATGGTCTGGTCTAGGGCTGGACAAAAATTAAATATAAATGTATATTGAAATATATATCTAAACTGTTTTAATAACAATGACATGATTTTTGTATTGTTTCGATATCAATTATTTACAACATCAGTCACTGACTGGCGCTCAGTTCAGTGAACTCAGTTTAAAATTACATATAAAAACATTAATATTTAGAAAGCCAAAAGGTTTATGTTTGATGGTGATGTCATGTATCTTGTGTTAATATCGATATCAGAACTATATCGTGTCGACCAAAATTAAGAAATATATCGTGATGTAAATTTTGGTCGTATCGTCCAGCCCTGTTTGGGTCCTTAATGACGGAAATAGTCCTTTTCACAGTCAGTTGTATTCCCGTTGTTACAGACGTCTACTCTACCGCTGTTGAGTTTGTGTTTTTTTTTTTTTTTTTTTTTTTTTTTTTACTTTGAAAGCTCATGACCCATCAACACATTAGTCAGGATATGAAAACCAAAAATGGTTCATCTGTCAAAAACAATGCCAGCGTAACGTAACCACATGCTTACACCTTGAGAATTCGATGACAGTGGGAGTGGTAGAACTGCTCAAGTTCCTTATTCCTGGAATGTGTCATCTTTCAGTACGGATTTCCTTCATGACTGTGGCTTATTTCTGTAAAACCTGAAAATGATGAGAATGTTTATGTAATTTACGAGAGCTCACAGTCATGCAAGCTTTTACATAAGAGTTTTGATCGCTTGCGTGTGACTAGGGGAATATGGACAAATAGTGTTATATACTGAGACCGTAAAAAGACATCGGGCTGAAAATAAAAAGAATATGGACATTACTCCCAATGTCACAGTGCTCCTATCACATCCTGATCTATAGAAAGTGCAAAAAGGGATTTCCATATATGCACAGACACACACACACACACACACTATAAAAGATGACCATGTACACACACAAACTTAAATATGACCAGACAGGATCCTGCAGTAGTCAACAAAGCTTTACACACACTATAGTCGACTGCACAGTACAACAACATACTGAAGCAAATGTGAGAGAATGCAAATATTTACAAGGAAATGCAATGAAGATACACACGTTCTCTGTTGTTCGTTTCTAAAGATTATAACTGTCTTTGGACTAATCCAGAATAAACCTGCCTTTGATTTGATATATTTTTATTTTGTACAGCTCACAGCTATACTCTTACTCAGAGGAACCTACAGTTCTAATCTATCTAAGTTAGTATTTATAGTTAAGGGCCTTGCCCTAGGGCAAGTGGGGGAGCAAATTCAGGTCCAGAAAGTATTTTATTTTTTTCCTTCCCAGAATTTTTGTTCAATTTCCTTGAAATATCTGACTCTGGTTTGAGATGAGCAGAGAGACCATGGTGTGTTTACTAGAGCAGGAAAGCAAACCCTAGCCTTCCATTTCAAAATGGCTTTTGAGTGTGTGGGTGAGAATATGATTCATTCAAGTATCAACATGTAAAATTTACTCATCAATTAATTTGTGGAAAACTATGCTGCAGAACAGCCTGCACTACCAGCTTATACCTTTTTATAAGTTGAGGATTGAGTGCTGAATGCACTACACTAGACCACAGTTCCAGGCCCTACATTAGTCGTCTGGTAATTTGAGTCCACTGAAATGTAATTTTACATTATTACATTTTCACCGGCAATGACTGTCTGCTGTGTAACCAGCCAACAACTTCAGAGCTCACTTCTGGGTTTGTGTAACCTTTGGGTCAGTGACCAATCCGTGCCACTGTCTTTGGTTGTGTTTTTAGGCAAATATTGGACAGGACGAAGACTTTGATGCGGCCAGAAAGAAAGCAGAGAAGCTTGGAGCCAAAAAGGTACTGAGGAAATCTGGGGAAATTTCAGTCTGTAATACTGCAATAGCTCATGAGATGACGTGTGTGTGTGTGTGTGTGTGTGTGTGTGTATGTGTGTGTGTGTGTGTGTGTGTGTGTTCTAGTTTCATTGACACTGTGTGTGTAGTTTTGCCATTGTACACTTCTGCAATGGAAACACTCACAATGTATTGTCTTTCAGCTTTCCTTTAAGGGATTTAACAAAAATAACACATTAACAGACTAGGAATCTGAGATTTTCAGGCTCACCATATCGGACAATTAACTGAAAAGCAGTGTTGGCCTGTCCCTCATTAATTTTAAGATGAATTAAAGAGATGAAGCTTCTCTAGTTGAATTATCATGGGAACTTTAACCCTTTACTAATTTGCTTTAATGTTTAAACACTAGTATTACAGATGAAATTCTGCACTTAAATCATATCTCGAGTTTTGTTTCTGATCCATTGTTGAGGTGTATTGTTGTGTCAGTGTTTACAAACATTTGGACCTGACCTGACTGTATATATAATATTAGGGTGACCAGACGTCCTCTTTTACCCGGACATGTCCTCCTTTTTAGACTTAAAAAAATGTCCGGGCGGAATTTCACAAACGTCTGGGATTTTGTTTTTCTAGAGCTTACATAGAACTTCGAGAAGCGTTTCGTTCACAAACTAGTCCCGCCCTCCCCTACTCCGATTGGTTCGCTTGAGTGAGAAGGGGGCGTGGTGAAGTAGCCTGAAATCTTCTGATTGGACGGTCTGACTGTAGAGCTACCGTTATTGGTCGATAACCTTCTCTGTAAACATTTAATTGGTCAGTCTGCACGTCAGTAGTCCTTGTTTACGTCAGACAAAGCTCCTGTACCCACCCTCATCTCGAGCAGCGATGCCGAAACGTAAATGTAAGTTCTCGGATGAATTAAAAAAGAAATTTCCATGTTTTGTGTAGCAAATAAAGGTGTAAAGGACCTAAAAGCACACATAAGTTCAGGTAAGCATACAACGGCAGCGAGGGGCGTGAGCTCATCACCCTATATCCCTATAGGTCCCCCTATATCATCTATAAGAATGGAAAAGATCTATTTTTTAATGTAAAGCAAGTGGATGTGTATTAGTTTAATGTTGTCCAGCAGAGGGGGATATGAGCATACAGGTCTTCTTACTGTGCATCACTGAAATAGAACAAATTTAAAATTCAAAACCGAGTAAATCTAGTCGGCTGCTCAGTATTAGATTTAAAGTTATATCCATTCTAGGCTTAGATCACATCATATATACGATAAGACAAGACAAGACAAGATAATCCTTTAGTGGTCTCACAGTGGGGAAATTCAAAGTGTTACAGCAGTAAAGGGACAGTAAAAAAGGGGTAACAAAGAAACACTTAGTAGTTACTGTAAACATGAATAATATTTGCCTGCTGTAATATTTTATCTATATCTCTATATATGAAATTCTCTATATATGTTTATGAATGTATATAACATAACTGGCTGATCAACTGCTTAAAAAGAGTAATTGGGAAAACTGCATATATCTGATTGTTTACATGTTTTTTTTTTTTTTATAATATCCTTGGGCCAGGTGTTTATTGAGGACCTGCGTGCTGAGTTTGTGGAGGAGTTTGTCTGGCCATCAGTGCAGGCTAACGCTCTGTATGAGGACCGTTACCTCTTGGGTACTTCCATCGCCCGTCCCTGCATCGCCAGGCATCAGGTCCAGATCGCCAAGCAGGAGGGAGCTCAGTTTGTCTCCCATGGGGCCACTGGGAAGGTCAGGTCACACAGCTCTGTCAGAGAAAAATACATTAAATAGCTTAAGCTTCTGTAAACAAACATTAATTAGGGCTGTTTAACTGATATCACACCCGTCTGAAGTGCTTCATTTCAGTTGTCAGTTTCCTAAGGAGTATAGCAGTTATTTTGAAATGACATGTTTTGGCCACTAGATGGAGACACACCATTGACTGGCCCGAGAGTGCTCTGTGAATATGTATCGGTTTTGACATTTTAACTTTGACTTTTAAGCAATAAACATTTGTAAAACTGAGTCTACGTGCAAAAAGTAAGGTTTATTTTTATTTTATTTTTTTATTTGTCTTTTGTTTTTGTTTTTTTAGGGAAATGACCAAATTCGTTTTGAACTGACCTGCTATGCTCTCTACCCGGAAGTGAAGGTAGAGTGGACACTTTATTGCTGTTTAAACCCTTATTATTCACGTTTATGATGTTTACTTGAAATTATTTTTTTTTCTATTTTTCAAATGCCAGATCATTGCACCCTGGAGGATCCCAGAGTTTTACAACCGCTTCAAGGGTCGTAAGGACCTCATGGAGTATGCAGAAGTAAAAGTTCCACTTTGTATATTGTATTTTGGGCAGGCTTGTGTCCTGTGGTACACAATGTGTATTGCTTTTCACAGATTTACTTGTGTGTGTGTGTTTAATATATAAAAGTGCATTTAATATATTTTGTAATACTTTCATAATATACATTCATATTTTACAACATACATTAAAGGCATTGATTAATTATTAATGTCATATTTAAATATTTCTGGGTGTCAAGAACATGCTTTGTCCTCAAGGGGGCTCTTGAACCTTCTTTACAGCTTCATATCTCTTTTGTTAAGAACCCATAACACATTTAGTTTTTTTCGTATTGTGTTTCTTCTTTTTTGAAAAGTGCTTAAGCACTTCTCTTTCTTTTCAATGAAGCCATTACACACCGAGGACCAATATGTTCCCTACACATTAATATCTCACTCATGTTTGTAGAGGATCCCACACCTTAAGTTTTAAAACTAAATAAAAAGCCTGGCATTAAATGTGTAAATATTTACAAGGTTCTTTAAAGTGAAGAATGTGAGTCAAACTAAAGTTCCTCCACCTGGTTTCAGCAACATGGCATTCCTGTTCCTGTCACCCCTAAAGCCCCCTGGAGCATGGACGCCAACCTCATGCACATTAGGTGAGTTTTCTGAGGCCAGAAATCTGTTTTCAGCATCTGTACTGCACAGTTAATAACACACAGACCAGAATTTAAATCTGTCTATATTTAGACGAGAGCAAAAAACAAAAAAAACAAAAAAAAAAAAAAACATTTGACCCAAAATACACTTATAATGCAATTTAATGGGCAATTGAAATAGTTCAGGTTTGTTTCTTCTGTAATATTTGTCCAAATACCATGGAAAATAACTGGAAAAATATGTCCTGAGTGAATGTGCTTCCTATTCGTTTGCTAAGTCCAAATCAAATGCATCAAAGTGATTATGTCTGTAATGACTGCATGCTGCTGTATTGACCGTACGCTGCAGTTCCAGCAGACAGAGGTTAGGTTGAACAATGCTGGGGTATTGCTTTAGGTTTCATAAGCCACTGCTGACATTTTGTAACTGCAGAATCAAAGAACTGCACAGCGTTTGGCTCCACTTTTAAAATGATTTGCTCTTTTATTTCACAGCTATGAGTCTGGAATACTGGAGAACCCTAAGGTAAAATCCCGTTCTCTCTTGTACTTATAAACATCTTCAGACATATTCTGTGCAATGTGCAAATATACACATCAACATTTCACAAGTTTGAAGACTTTTACAGTGTAACCATTCCACGATGAACGGACCATAATCTGTGGACCCTTTATCGGTGGCTGTTTCTCCTTTCACTGGCTCATCCATGAGGCCTGGGACAGGAGGACAAACAGACAGAGAGACAGACAGACAGACAGTGACCTGTCCTCCCAGGCTCAGGATAATTTCTGATTTCATGGGAATGCTGGGCTCAGCTGGGCCTCCAGCCTTTGTCTTCCTCGAGCTTCGACGTGGGAGAGAACCCACTTCTTATTAGCACCGTGACACCGAGATGTCACCATTAACAGTAAAGTACAAAGAACAGAGCAAGAGGGAGATGGAGGGTGGAGGAAAAACAGGGTGAGAATGAGAGAGAGAGGCAGAGAGATGGGAGATAGAGGGAGAGATAGAAGGGGGAAAATGAGAAACTAGTCAAACTAGAAGCCACTATGGAAGTATATATTTAAACAGTATTTGTCATTTAAACAGTTATTTTAATTAATTTTTGCATTATTAAGTCATAGGATTGACTTGTCTGAGTCACTGGATTAAAATGACCTTCTTATTCTTTAATCATTGAGTGTTTATAAGGTTGTTATTGTTTATTGTACTTGTAATTGTTTTATGATCGTAGTCAATCGTATTTCCTCTCTCTTCTGATGTGGCCGTAAAAGTGTCCTGCAGCTACATTAGAATAATTAAATCTGGACCTCTGGCCAAGCTAATGAGCTGCTGCCCCTTCTTTATCCCCCATCCTGGCCAGCAGTGACCCGGAGGACACATTTGAAAGAGTGACGTTGTTGTTTAGTAAATACAAAGAGACCTTTGCTGTGACACGGAGCCCTGAAGTGTTTCTGAAATGAAATGAAACGTGTCTCTGAGCTGGTTCTGAGCTTATTGATGCTTAGAGGATGAGCCCCTGCCCAGAGGGGAAGGATGCATAGCTATGTGTGGTCTACACTCTGAAAATAACTGATGGATATGTCGAGTATTGGTGTATGGCATCTACTAGATAGATAGTAGTGGTTGGAGAAATAATCAGTTCTCATATTCATTGTGATTCTCTTTAGTAAGAGTCAGAGTTGATTCACTATAGAGGGTAATACATTTTATATAGGCCTTGTGTGCGTCATTTGAAGAGAAGAAACTCTTACATTACATTTTACTTACTTACATTTTTATTTCAATATCTCCTGTTTTAACACAGGGGAGTGTTTATTAAACGCATCTAAAAGACTCTGGAGAAAGACTGTCTTCACAACAGAACAGCACCCCCCACTGTTTGTGCTTGTTCAGGAGCCACATACATCTTAAGTTTTAGTATTTTTCCCCTGATCTGAGCTAGGGCTGTTTAAAAACACAAGCTTGTTCCTGCGCACAAACAACTAACCGGAGAGCTAGTAAATGGTGAGGAAACCATGAGTAAATTTGTGAACATAGCCTTTAAGTGGTAGATCCTATTAGCTGATGTTATGCTGGGTTTATAGTGGTAATAAGTATTTAAACTGTATTTGACAGCTTGACCCAGGTAGTTAATAAGGAGTGGAGTCTTTTGGAGTGATACCATTTGCATAATGTTGATCAGAGTCATTTTTTTGTTGTTGTTTATTGTTAGACTTCTTTAAGTAAGTATTTTACTTGATATTTCTGGTATTTTATGGTGCATGTGTATGAACACACACACTCCTTGCTTCCTAACACTTCTACTGCTCACTAAAATGCAAAACACATCTGTATCCCCCCCTTCTCAATTTACCAGCACCTCGCACCAGGATAGAGAGCGATAGTCAAAAGACAGGGCGATTTAAACGTCACTTCCAATCCAGTGCCCAGATTTCTCCGCTTTACCTCTCATTCGCATCCCTCCATCTTTTTCCTCCCTCCTTTCATTGCTCCCCCCCTCTCTTTTTCTTGCCCCCTTCTTCTCCTTTGGCTCTCCACCTCTCTCTCCCTTACTTTCAGCTCCGGGGGCTTTGATTGAAAGGCAATGAGGCAGCTAACGTGTGGAAAGCGAGAAATTTACTTGCTCTAAGTTCATGCGGCGGCGCTCTTTTCGGTGCGGCGCATTCAGGCGCCTCAGAGGACAACAATATGGGCCGGACCGGATAAAGAGCTGCGCAGACGTGATGGCGCAGTTCACGGACCATTTGCCACCAATGCACCCCTCTCTCTGTCCCTTTCTTTCTCTGTCTGTCTCTCTCTCTCTCTTCTACCTGCCTCAGCCTCTCTTTCAGGGTCTGTGGTCCACCTGCAGGGGGTTGGAATTGAAATGCATTGATCTGGTCACATTCTATCTATCCCTCCTTTCCTCTACACTCTTTTCCACCTCTATAGACACCTTCCATATTGTGTTCTGGGCTTTGTCTGTGTTAAAAAGTTCGTCCCAGGACTATACGCCGGGGCATTTCTTGCTCTCCGTAGGTAGTAAAACACTTCGGTCGGGGGGGCGCTGCTTCTTATAAACTCCTTCATTTATTCTAGAGAGGTAGAGACTTCTTCCACCTCTGTTCAGCATTGTGGACAAAAATAGACAGAGTGCATATTGGATTTTAAAATACCTGCTGCTGTTTTTAGTAGCAGCCATGCCACATACTTCTGTCCTTGTTTATAAATCACAATATCTCTGAAACCATATAACCACATACAAGCTTCTATCTGAGATGATTTAGGCCCTAAAGTCGGTCGTACTCTACTGACGACTGCTGTTTTACATTTTATCACTTGTTAACTACACCTGCTTTGCATCTGCAGCGCAAAACTAAAGAAGCAAGTCTCCAGACAGTCAAGACCACACTTCATTTATTTAATGTCTAGTCAAAGTGCTCATTTTGTACAAGATTATTTGGTTTTCTGGAGCTGGAGATAATAACAATCATGCGAGACCTGGAGGATTTGTGGCAAACTCATATATACACATAATAAGAATAATCTTCATTTTTCGGATTAAATTAACTACTTAAAGTGACGGAACCAGAATCAAACAGACTCCAACACCGGCGGACCTAGTTCACGTTTTATTCCTAGATTAGCGCATGCGTCTGTCAGAAGTGCTTCAAACTTCTCCGATGACACAAAATTCACACTGATTTTTGCCCTGGAAAATAGTGCATTCAATGGCTTTTAGGACAGTTTTCTTTTTTACTTACACTCGTTTATTCTCTTATCTTGTGACAGAGCGTGGCCAAGCAGAAAATAAAAGTGCAGTCGGAAAGGCGTTTAGTTAAAAGGAAGGTAAAGAGCGAGATCGAGGCCAGCCAGTCGAGGGGGGTGTGTAGGGGGGGGGGGGTGAAGATTAGTTATCGAGTGATGATGTTGTCTGGTAAAGGTTTCCATTTAAATGCACCCGGTGGTTATTTTGCATAGTTCCCCTGCAATTTGCTCCAGCTCAGGACGCATGGACGGCCTTCCCGTGGTAATGTGGCGTAATTGGCAGGGGGTGCCACCATCTGACACTTTTTTCTCCTGACACCATGCAAATGCACCAGAAGAAAGAGAGGGAGAGGAGCCTGGCTCTGCCAAGTGGAAATACAAGTCGAGCTGAGGCGGTTAAAATCAGACTCTGGCCAAAGGGATGCACAATCCAATGAAAACTGAAACTAAACAGATAGTAAATCTATGGAAAGTGTTAGTAAGACCCTAGGAAAAGAGAATAGTAAACCTATGACAGAAGATATGTAAAATGCAGGTCTTTGTGCTGATTTATACTTTGGCCTTCTATTTCCAAAGGTTTCCTTCTCTTCCTTTACAATGGAGAATCAATATGAAAATAATATCCTCGAAATAACAACTTTGTAGAAGATGTTAGAAACATTCTCAACGTTTAATTCAAGTTCATGTAAAAATAGTTTAATCCAAAACAATTAGAAGCATTTAAAAATGTAAAGAAGCATTTTTAAGATTATATATTTTTAAAACCTTTACACCTCAGAGCATCTGGATCACATCTGGCATGTTTTTAAATTTGTGAAACGTTGTGATTTGCATATTTCAGCCTTGCGCAGTATCAGCATCCCCAGTATTACAGTATAGAACGATATAGAGTGCAGTTCTATGGTGCAGCCTGTAGAATGTAGTATTGTTATTAAGGCAATACAGAGCCTTGGTTTGAACGTGATGTGTTTGCGTTTTGGTTTAGCCACACAGGTTTACAGATGGTTTACAGACTGTATTTTTTTGTGAGGGGGTGTACATACTGCATTTTTCATTTCTCTGTTCTCCACCTGCCTCACCCCCAGCTGGGAGGGCAGCTCAGGGGAAAATCAAGCCAAGCAGAGGAGAAAAATGACACATTGATTTTTTTAGGAGGATGAGCATTGCACTTGGATCCTGATGGCACCTTTAGGCTCTTCTTCCTCTTCCATCTCACACACACACACACACATATATATATATATATATACACAGATGAAGAACAGCTCATTCTAGAGAGCACAGCTTGTCCTGTCTCATCTCGATGGGAAAAGCTAGTCGACATTTGTTCAGATTGCATTGCCAAAATAATCATTTCTCATTATTGTTTTCTCATTTTCTGCAGAATCATGCTCCTTCTGACCTCTATCTGATGACCAAGAACCCTGAAGATTCACCCAATACACCAGACGTGCTGGAGATCGAGTTTAAAAAAGGTGTGTGTGTGTGTGTGTGTGTGCTGGCTCTATCATCAGGCCCTCTGTGTGATTGGAGCTGGACCCCCTGCTGCGTGCGGTGATATTGCAGCTTTATGAAGAACCAGCTTCATCTCCAGCTTTACTGGCCTCCGTCCAGAAATTACACCCTTCATCTCCACGACACACACAGACACCTCTCTCACTGTTACACACTTTTACATGGCCATACACACCATACACACCACCCCAACATGCACCAGCTTTAGAACATTAGCCACTGGCTTTATTTCCAAAAAGAAGCTGAAAACACAATGGGAAAAGATTCATTTCAAGCCAGGGATTAATCATTTTGGTTTTTCACTTTCAAGAGAAAATGCCACTTTTTGTCACAGATGGTCCTCAGTAAAGTTCATCAAAGATCCTCATGCTGCTTCTGCGGTACAGAACGCTTAATTCTACTATTAACTTTTACAGCACTGTCCTGAAATCAAGGGGAAGGGGTGGTTTCCTACTGTCCACAGAAGTTACATTGTGTAGTTTCTGCAGTGCTGAACCCAGAGAAGCAACAACGGGGGCTCTTTTCTACCTGTTACCAGCCAGTGAAACATCACATAGATAGATTTTGTAGGTGAAAATACTACTTAGAATTCCTTTAATCAAGACTCGTATTTAGAAAATGGCCCATTTTGTGGCATTAAAAAAAAATGCACAGCAACACTTCACTTTCTTAAGCAAGTGTATATTTTCCCAAGCGTCCCATGCCTCAGTGGTAACGTGATGGGATCAGACAGTGATGTCATTGTGCTCTTTAAGCCAGTCAGTCTATGATCCGCTCTATCTGATACGCAATCAGTATTCATAGATATTTTAGCCTCCGCCATTTAAGTGTCCATGAGAAAAGCTGGTTTACTGACACTTACAAAAGATGCCCCCCCCCCCCACTCTCTCCCTCCCTTCTTCTGCCTCCTCAGAAAACTTTTTAAGGCCTTAAACTTTTCTTTTCTTCTCCCCGCTTACTTTCTCAGCGCTTTTTCTCATTGATTAAAAAGAATTTTAAACCACCGAACCTTTTTTTCTTCCTCTTGTCATTTTACAACCACGGCCCGGTGCCCCCCCCCTCCTCGAAAGCCCCCCAAAACTTGCTCCTTTCCTTTTCCATGTCTTCTCACTCTCAGCTCTGAAAAGGAGAGATAGGGCCCAAGGAAGGGAAAAAGAGAGGAAAAATGTAAAGCTTTTAATTTTTCCTACAACTGTGTCTGCAACGCCATTGTTCTGTGGACCGTTGCTATTCGGACGGAGAGGCAGGAGGGAGAGAGAAAAGGAGCGAAGGGGGCAAGTGAATGAGCTGCACATTGATGGAGAGAGAGAGGGAGAGAGGGAAGCAGAGGAGGGGGCAGCTTGAGAGACCCCTGCGTTCACGGCGTGGTTTAATTTATTTGAACTTTTAATCTAATTATTAACTACTTGGGCCGATCCTGGGCTTTATCGTCCCAGCGAGGCCTGGTCTTTCGGGGCGCCCTCGTGGCCCTCAGGGCGTTCTGCGGGATATGGGAATCGGCCACTGGACAAAGCCCTTGTCTGAAAATATTTTGTCAAGTCCTCCTTCTTTCTCACTCTTTCTGTTTTTTTTTTAACACATCATTCTAACAGGGCTTTTACTCCCTGCACTTGATTCATCTGGGATTGGGCAATTTAAACTTTTAATTCTGTTATTCCCTCTTTTTCATTCCTTCATCTCTCCTCCTCCTGCTCCTTCCTTTCTTTTTATATCTCTTTTTTGTCCATTTCTCTTACTTTCTCTATCTTTTCTTACTTTATTATTTTTCTTGGTCTTTCTTTCTTTAATCTCTCCCTCTGTATCTCTTCTCTGCTCTTTCTTTTCCTCTTTGTTTTGAACTGTTAAATGTTTTTAATATGTCATTCTAACAGTGTTGTTCATACACAAAAACATCTTCAGAGTTTCTCTCCTCTCTCGCTCTCACTATTTTTCTAACCTGTCATTCTAATGCAGAAAAATGCTCTATTTGGCTGTGATTGGCAACTGCAAATGCGCTTAATGCTAATGAGGCACCCAGATGCATAGAATAGAGGGTGTAGAAAAGTATCAGCACTTTTTTTTTTAACCCCTCTCTTCTCCCCTTCAAAAGAGTCCCCTTTTTTCCATCCCTCGCTCAGCCCCCCCTACCCACCCCACCCCAACACTAAGCCTGGTCTATTGCATCCCTTCCACCTTTGGCCTCTAAGTTGCTCATTTCATGCTATGAATAAGTAGCCTATTGACAGTGATTTATTTATGGGGGTCCAATGGCTGTGGGCTGACAAGGAGGAGCTGGACGAGGCGTGCTGGAGTTACAGCAATGGAGCACACGGAAGAAAAGAGGAGAACAGGGGAGAAGCGAGGAGAATGGAGGAACAGTCTTGTACCGGGGGAAAACTGTACAGAACTGAGTACACTATAGCCTTCATTCAGATTAGGCTCCTGCAGCCATGTTTAAAAAAATATCCTCACTTTGAAACCTCTGAAATAATTGTTCTTTAATTTATATCTTTTACAAAATGGGATAAGTACAGAGAACAGGGAAGAAAAGGGGAGAACATGTAGAAGAGAGTAGAGCAGTGGAGCATAGTTAAGTGCTGTAGACTATGGCCTTCATTTGCTTTAGGCTCTTGGGCCATTACACGGAAATTTCTCTGCCCCAAGACTTTGTCTTGACCTCATCAGGTCTGACCTAACCTTCTAGGAACCAGGCCGTGGCTCTGAGATTCACTCCCATTATAATCATAATCAAATCAATATCTTTGCTCTTGGTTTTGTGTTTCTCTCTCTCTCTCTCTCTCTCTCTCTCTCTCTCTCTCTCTCTCTCTCTCTCTCTCTCTCCCTGTGGTATGTGGTAAAAAGGACATGGAGAAACAATGGCTGGGTGTGTAATTAAATTAGGAAAGGTCCTGCTCACAATTTCACAGCCTTCAGAGTGTTAAAGCTTTTGAATTTTATAAGTGCTTTTTTCCATTGAGCCATTGAGTTGGCTTTACTCACACTGCCATTCATCTCCCCTCTCACCACTCCTCCCAAATCACTCTTTACGTTCACTCTGTATATTCACTCTCTACATTCACTCTGTATGTTCACTCTCTACATCACCACCTGTATGTTCACTCTCTACATCACCACCTCTACATTCACTCTGTATGTTCACTCTCTAGTTTACCACCTCTACATTCACTCTGTAAGTTCACGCTCTACATTACCACCTCTACATTCACTCTGTACGTTCGCGCTCTACATCACCACCTCTACATTCATTTTGTATGTTCACTCTTTACATTACCACCTCTACATTCACTCTGTACGTTCACTCTTTACATTACCACCTCTACATTCACTCTGTACGTTCGCGCTCTACATCACCACCTCTACATTCACTCTGTATGTTCACTCTTTACATTACCACCTCTACGTTCGCTCTCTACATTACCACCTCTACATTCACTCTGTACGTTCGCGCTCTACATCACCACCTCTACATTCACTCTGTATGTTCACTCTTTACATTACCACCTCTACGTTCGCTCTCTACATTACCACCTCTACATTCACTCTGTACGTTCGCGCTCTACATTACCACCTCTACATTCACTCTGTACGTTCGCGCTCTACATTACCACCTCTACATTCACTCTGTATGTTCACTCTTTACATTACCACCTCTACATTCACTCTGTATGTTCACTCTTTACATTACCACCTCTACATTCACTCTGTACGTTCGCGCTCTACATTACCACCTCTACATTCACTCTGTACGTTCGCGCTCTACATCACCACCTCTACATTCACTCTGTATGTTCGCGCTCTACATTACCACCTCTACATTCACTCTGTATGTTCACTCTTTACATTACCACCTCTGCATTCACTCTGTACGTTCACTCTTTACATTACCACCTCTGCATTCACTCTGTACGTTCACTCTCTACATTACCACCTCTACATTCACTCTGTACGTTCACTCTCTACATTACCACCTCTACATTCACTCTGTACGTTCACTCTCTACATTACCACCTCTACATTCACTCTGTACGTTCACTCTCTACATTACCACCTCTACATTCACTCTGTACGTTCGCTCTCTACATTACCACCTCTACATTCACTCTGTATGTTCGCTCTTTACATTACCACCTCTGCATTCACTCTGTACGTTCACTCTCTACATTACCACCTCTGCATTCACTCTGTACGTTCACTCTCTACATTACCACCTCTGCATTCACTCTGTACGTTCACTCTCTACATTACCACCTCTGCATTCACTCTGTACGTTCGCTCACTACATTACCACCTCTGCATTCACTCTGTACGTTCGCTCTCTACATTACCACCTCTACATTCACTCTGTACGTTCGCTCTCTACATTACCACCTCTACATTCACTCTGTACGTTCGCTCTCTACATCACCACCTCTACATTCACTCTGTACGTTCGCTCTCTACATCACCACCTCTACATTCACTCTGTACGTTCGCTCTCTACATTACCACCTCTACATTCACTCTGTACGTTCGCGCTCTACATCACCACCTCTACATTCACTCTGTACGTTCGCTCTCTACATTACCACCTCTACATTCACTCTGTACGTTCGCTCTCTACATTACCACCTCTACATTCACTCTGTACGTTCGCTCTCTACATCACCACCTCTACATTCACTCTGTACGTTCGCTCTCTACATCACCACCTCTACATTCACTCTGTACGTTCGCTCTCTACATCACCACCTCTACATTCACTCTGTACGTTCGCTCTCTACATTACCACCTTTACATTCACTCTGTACGTTCGCTCTCTACATTACCACCTCTACATTCACTCTGTATGTTCGTGCTCTACATCACCACCTCTACATTCACTCTGTACGTTCACGCTCTGTTACATAGTGGGGTTTTTTTTTCGGCTTAGGTTTGTGTTCATTTCTCTCCAACAGGAGTACCAGTCAAAGTGAGCAACCTGAAGGAGGGCAAGACCAAAGAAAAAGCACTGGAAATCTTCAGCTACGTTAATGAAGTGGGGTCAGTTACAGTAGAACTGTAAAGTTGCTGTTTAGGGTTTGGTTGAACTTATACAGACCAGTATTAAAGGAAAATAGAATTTTTAGCTTTGAAAATAGTGTCAGTGACAGTTTTAGTATTTGCTAGTTTAGATGTCCTGCAAACCAGGGCAGGGCACCATTTCTTTTCCCACTTTGAGAAACATATTCTTATCATCTAGCTGTTTAAATAATGTTTTTAATTGTGTTTTCATGTTATCTTATCAATGCTGCAGCTAATTCTACTACCACAGTATACTACTACTACTAATAATAATGTTTTATTTTTTTCATGAATGCTTTCTTTCAGAGGAAAGCATGGAGTTGGTCGTATTGATATTGTTGAGAATCGCTTCATTGGAATGAAGTCCAGAGGTAATGTAATGGATCCTTGGTTCTTTCTTTTCTGAAATATGTGGATTTAAAGTGATGATTCAGCCAAATACTAAACATATTTTCCCTTCAAACTCTAGAGTTATGTAGTACAGTCATCCCTCATTATCCACAGGAGAACACTCATGGACACCAAAATCTCTTATGTGAATATATAACTTAACTTTGTACAGTGTAAAAGCTGGGCAAATAGTTTTGGGAAAAAAACACACTTATATTGAAGTGTTTTCTTAAATAAACTTGCTTTTGTTTAGTTTCTTAAAATTTATAACACACTTTTGACTACAGACATGGACAAATGCAGCTGCCATTAAGGATTTCTACTAATGATGATATACTAGCTCCTGGGCAAGACTCCTAACTCTACATTCTCCTGAATCCTGACTGTATTAAGTCACTCTGTGTAGGGCGTCTGCCTAAATGCATAAAAGTAAAGATAAAAATATACTACCTAAGCAAGTTTATCAGAGATTACTTAACAACTCCATCCAGTTGCTCAGTTTCTGAGGTGTGTATGCAGTTATTTACGCAGTAATGTAGCTCCTGTGCAAAACAAAAGAAGCCGACATGAAACATTTGAGCAAAGGCAAAATTAGATTTAGAGCTATTGCTTTAACACTTTTTTTGTAC
Organism: Hoplias malabaricus; assembly: GCF_029633855.1. Lineage (NCBI taxonomy): Eukaryota > Metazoa > Chordata > Actinopteri > Characiformes > Erythrinidae > Hoplias > Hoplias malabaricus. The sequence goes on along the minus strand of NC_089801.1, from coordinate 20,767,790 downwards.
AGCTGATTCTTGACTCGGAGTGTTTCTTCTGGAGCCTGCAAACTCTGTTTGTCCCAGTAATCATCTCCATCACGCTGCTTTGACTGGCAAATTGACTCTCCGCCCAGTTTTTTTCCTTTCGCTGCAGAGTGGCAGGTAGAAATTGGAAAATCCGGAACATGTGGTTTTTTTTTTTCAGTTTATATTTTATTTTATTTTTATTTATTTATTTATCCTTTTGTCATGGTCTTTCGTACACAAAAGCTCTGATGGTTCCTCAAAGGAGGGAATTGGGAAGAGGTGGGGAAAGTGAGGCGAGGGCATTTTGGTGCAGAAACTGCACTGACAGCCTGTGTTTATAACAAAGTCTGGAGGAATGAAGTGTAGTCAGGGACTGTGTGTGTGTGTGTGGTGTTTCAGATGAGATAGCGACACTGCAGGTCATCTGAGTGGCAGACTGGAAATGACTTGTCAGTTGACAGTTGTCAACAGAATAATACCGAATAGATTTGCGGTGGACCTGGCAACCTCTCTCTTTCTGACCATTAGTGTACTGTTGGGTTTGTTTGTCCTTTGAGCTACCAGTCATCTGTCACACTGTCACTCGGGGTGTGTATAGGACGGTAGAGTGGACGTTTCAGGGGAGAATACTGACCGATCTCACACAAGCTGCTTTACAGAAGGATCTCCACCTGTAATTCTGTTTCTATAAAAGACGGCAGCCTTAGGGCTGTGTCTACGTATCTTTGAACATGTGCTACTTCACACACAGATGTTTGCACAGGTGTCAGGCAACTTTCTTCGTTTGTGAAGAAGACAGTCTTGTGCTTTGTTGAGCAGAATGAATCAAGGAAGGAGAACACTGGACAAATTGATAACCGCTTGTTGGCAATATTAACTAACTGAAACTCCCTTTGGTTTTCACTATATTTCAGGTTGAATATGATTTGGGTCTCATGACAAAGGCTAGAGGATGGTCAATGGGCATTTATTTGATGCACAGCTCTTCAGATTCAGACATTACATAGTTCTGTGTGCTATTAATATGTAGATTTTCACAGAAATATAAACCATTATTTAAATTTCAGTCAAATTGTCTACTAAATAGAGGGCGGCACGGTGGCATAGCAGGTAGTGTCACAGTCACACAGCTCCAGGGGCTCCAGGGGCCAGGGGAGTGTGGTGTGTTCTCCCTGTGTCTGTGTGGGTTTCCTCCGGGTGACTGTCTGTGAGGAGTGTGGTGTGTTCTCCCTGTGTCTGCGTGGGTTTCCTCCGGGTGACTGTCTGTGAGAAATGTGGTGTGTTCTCCCTGTGTCTGCGTGGGTTTCTTCCGGGTGACTGTCTGTGAGGAGTGTGGTGTGTTCTCCCTGTGTCTGCGTGGGTTTCCTCCGGGTGACTGTCTGTGAGGAGTGTGGTGTGTTCTCCCTGTGTCTGCGTGGGTTTCCTCCGGGTGACTGTCTTTGAGGAGTGTGGTGTGTTCTCCCTGTGTCTGCGTGGGTTTCCTCCAGGTGACTGTCTTTGAGGAGTGTGGTGTGTTTTTCCTGTGTCTGCGTGGGTTTCCTTTGGGTGCTCTGGTTTACTCCCACAGTCCAAAAACACACGTTGGTAGGCAACTCAAGTGTCCATAGGTGTGTGTGTTGCCCTGTGAAGGACTGGTGCCCCTTCCAGGGTGTGTTCCCACCTTGCGCACTATGATTCCAGGTAGGCTCTGGACCCACCGTGAACCTGAAATGGACAAGCGCTTACAGACAATGAATGAATGAATTAATGTCTACTAAATACAAGTAATTTTATTGAACGCTGGATATTCCTGTGGAATTCCCATTGCATAAGGGACAAGAAACTCAAAGGAAAATAAGCAGGTAAAAATTAGGAGTTCAAGAATTTGCTAAAAGAGATTATTAAGGATGATTACCAAGTGAGGTGCAAATTATGGACGTTCCATTTTGCAGCAGTGAGGCCACATATATCAGCAACTTATCTACTATGAACTCCCATGTACATTAGTACCTTAATAACAGTGTGATATGATTATAATAAAACAAATGTGCAATTGAAACAAACAATGTGTCCAAAATGGAAAGTAGTCTGTGTCCTTTAATTTGATTTCCAAACTCCAAAATGCATTTAAGAAGGACCAGTTTAGTGAAACTCCTGTGTGTTTTGCTGGCTCTGAGTAACCCTTAAGTCAGGCCAGTTATCTGATGCATCTGTGTGTGTTTGTATGTGTGTGTGTGTGTGTGTGTATGGGGGGGGGGGGGCTTTGAAGTGTTAAACCTAGTGTTAATGGAGGTATAGGAGTAAGAATGCTAGGCTACTAAGCTCAGCCTGTGTTTGCTGATTTGCTGGGATGCCCCAAAGGTGCATAAAACCTGATCAGGATCAATAATACCTCTCTCTCTCTGTATCTCTCTCTCTTTCTCTCTCAACTCAGAAGACAAAACTGTTTAAAAGATCAATGCTTGCTAATCTGTCCCACATGTTCCTTTTGAGGGGATTAATATAGAGACGGTTATGAGGTGCTGCATTCGGAAACAAACCACTTTAGCCCTTTCAGCTCCTTTTAGTTTTAAATCCAAGCCGTCTTAATGTATCAGATTGCTTTTGGGATCAGACCCTTTTAGTGCTTAAGAGATCAGTGGTTTTCTAAGTTTGGCCAGAAGGGTCTGTGGTCATTCTGTTTCAGACCAGGACAGAATTCTCTCTGTGGGCCTGGGGACTTTTTTCAATTAGTGAATTAGCGAGCTAGTTAATGTGTCCTTATTAGAGGGTAATGGCTGATACCAAGCTGTTAAGCCTGCTAAACTCAGGCAGTTACTGCAAGTGAGCTAGATCTCTATATTCTCACATAAACAAATGGAAACTAGACAGAAGCACATATGGTAATACAGTGCTGCGGAAAAGTTATGAGTTCGTAAAATTAAGGGAAAGAAAATTAGCAGCTGCCACAGACAAGGACGGACGAACACAAGGTTAAAGGAAGAAATAATTTCTAAAGCAGGATACCATCATCTATTCAATGTAAAGACATGTGTGATTACTTTAGGAAAGATGTGAGATACTGCTGTTGTAGTTGTAAATACGTTTCTGTATTCTCTGAGTTGTGCCAAATGTGCTGCAAAAGGAAGAACTCCTTCCTCATCTCTTATTTCCTTTCCTCTCTTTTTAGACAGCTGAGGGACAGCTTCATTTCTGAATAGGTTAAATATCTCCCACCCAACACACACACTGACTCACACACACAGGGGGGTGTAAATTGCAGGTTAGAGAGAGTCAGGGCAGTAAATCCTGGCAGTCGAGGGCTCTTACCCTGTCATTTCAGCTCATCAGTCTGTCCTCAGCTGCTGATGGACAGTGCAGTGGTCAGTACACTCCGTCACAATGCTGATGAAGCCGGGACACGAGGCCAGGCCTGGGCTACGCTACAAACAGTCCACTTCTTTGGTGCTTATTAAAGCAGGAGTTGACACATGTTTAGATTTGTAGTGTGTCCTTTCAGTACATTGGCCATCCAGATTTTGGTGACACCTTGATTTCTTTGGAAACTTTTTTTGGTTTTGTTTTTGTTTTTGTTTATCCCCCTGAAACTGTTAGCTACTTAGATACTTAACGGTATGCAGCATTTGTGCTAGCATTCACCCCACCAAGCTCCATTGGTGGAGTAGTAGCTAATGGGTGGGGTTGGCAATGACTTAAATTTGGGGAGAGAATTGGTTCAAAATAAGTGTTGTGCTGTGAATACTGTTTACTGAGTAATATTGTTTTCCTCTAAAACTCTCATTTCTTGTCTGTTTTTCCACCTGACAGGTATTTATGAAACTCCTGGAGGCACCATCCTCCACCACGCTCACCTGGATATTGAGGCGTTCACCATGGACAGAGAGGTCAGACGTATCAAACAAGGCCTGGGCATCAAGTTCTCAGAGCAGATATATAATGGTATGAAGAACCTATTACAATTATGGAGCTTTTCTAATGCATGGTACCTACCCTACTTGGCTTACTCTTCTACCTGGTTCACTTTACATCACCAAGGCTCCCATCTGAAATACAGCAGATGACATCAGTTCAGACCGATCCATATTTTTTTCAGCCACCGATCCAAGGATCAGCCACTGATCTCTTAAAAAAAACACATGAGATATTACAATCTGCAGTTGTGACTGACAAATGTGAGCTTAGAGACTTTATAAAGAGCCTAGTTTCTGTTGGATATCTGCATTTCATTGGTGACTGACAACTGTCTCTGGCCGGTCAGCCCTCTGCAAGGTTTTACACTTCACAGTTCAGTCCCTACTCGGCTCGCTTGGAACCACGAGAGACCAGGTGCTAAAATAAAACCTGGTTCCAGGCACTAGGAACCAAATTCGCCTAGTAGGTCGAGTAGAATAGTGTAGGTACCATTGCAGAGGAGAAGCAGGACTTGTGAAACCGTTGCTGTATCCTGGTTAAACTCTAGCCTGGATCTTTAATGTAATTCCATCAAACTTGAATAATGTTTACAAGCATCAGTAAGCAACCTCAGTTGCTAAGTGTTATGACAAGTTTGAAGCCTACCTTTTCAGATTATGTAGGTTTATGCTTTTGTCATGAAAAGCTCAGGTGGCTAACGATCATGGCCCTACGTTACTGTTATTTTCTGTAAGGGGATTTTGTCTAGTGCAAAACTAAAAAACTAAGCTTCACACACCAGACACATCTTGATGGATCAACTTAGTTGGAGACAAGGTGGGAAATTTTGTCCAAACTTTTCCTTTAATCCTTTTCCTGAGCAGATAAGCCTCTCTCCTTGTTTTACACACGCACCATTTTCTCTATTCTCTCTGGCTCAGGTGTCCTAATCCCTTTGCAGTAGGCAGCAGGCTCTCTTGGCCTGGCTCTCCCAACTCATAATAGGATTTGGCTCCATTAGCGACTGATTACAGATCAGTCCCTGTGCAATTAAAGCCGCATGGGAGTGAACGGTACGGGGAGGGCTGAGGCGGGGACAGAGCACCTTACAAAGGTGTGAACAGCAGGACGAGGCGAGCAGATTAAACTCATTAGAGTCTTCCGCTGGGGAAATGGAGACGGCTTGCTGCCCCATGGAGGGATCAGACACACAGCTTCATACACACCTGCACACACCGGCCTCGGTGGACCAACTAATAGCAGGCCAATGGGCAAGGGCGGTGTTGTCTACGATGAGGGGGTGTGTTTGTGCATGTTCCCATCTTTACGTCCCAGTACGTCGTAAGATTTCGACTCGATACATTATTTCACCCAGTGGGGAATTGGAGAAGGCCGGATGATTTCTTTGTATTAAAAATAGTTCAGAGCTAATATGTGGCCCCTGATGTCCTAGGCAATGGAATATCTAATATAATATTTAGGTAGAGAAATCTATTTTCAATACACATCGCAAGATTTTGACATGAAACATTATTTTCAGCAGCAGGAAAACATCTTTAAATTTTAGACAAAGCCTAATGATTTCTGTGAAATAAGTAAATACATGTCTGTGACGTTGTAGTTCATTTTTATTAAATAGCATCATCATTTCTGGTAAAGGGTCATTGAGCATGGAGAATGAAATATCAATCTAAGCCAGTGGTTCCCGGTGGGGCAGCTATTACAGGGGGACCCAGAAATGCAAATGAAAACATACATTTTGCATGTCACTTGTAATAATTCCACTGTAAATGGGAATTGTCACCTTAATGTGTTTTGTTCAATAAGAAGTTGCAGTTTCATATGAATTACAATGCTTCAAATACATTCCAGTGGATATTGGAAACAAAACATGTGTATGTGTGTGTTGGAATATCTACAAACGTAGGGACTAAGCCAGGTTTTTTGACTGTGCTGTGTGCTCTCTCTCTCTCTCCCTGTCAGGTTTCTGGTACAGTCCGGAGTGTGAGTTTGTTCGTCACTGCATTGCCAAATCTCAGGAGAACGTGGAGGGCAAAGTGCAGCTGTCTGTGTTTAAAGGCCATGTTTACATCCTGGGCCGAGAGTCTCCCAGCTCTCTGTATAATGAGGAGCTCGTCAGGTAAACATTTTCTGACAAACAAAAAATGTAAACATGTTTTTATTGCACAGTAGAACAACCAAACTGTGCTTTGTCATATGAGTCCATTGCATCACACACACATACATACTAGTGTACTAGGGACAGTGAGCACATACATACTAGTGTACTAGGGACAGTGAGCACATACACACTAGTGTACTAGGGAGAGTGAGCACATACACACTAGTGTACTAGGTCCAATGAGCACATACACACTAGTGTACTAGGGACAGTGAGCACATACACACTAGTGTGCTAAGGACAGTGAGCACATACACACTAGTGTACAAGGGACAGTGAGCACATACACACTAGTGTACTTGGGACAATGAGCACATACACACTAGTGTACTTGGGACAGTGACCACATACACACTAGTGTACTAGGTCCAATGAGCACATACACACTAGTGTACTAGGTCCAATGAGCACATACACACTAGTGTGTATGTGCTCACTGTCCCTTGTACACTAGTGTGTATGTGCTCATTGTCCCTAGTACACTAGTGTGCATGTGCTCACTGTCCTTAGCACACTAGTGTGTATGTGCTCACTGTCCCTTGTACACTAGTGTGCATGTGCTCACTGTCCTTAGCACACTAGTGTGTATGTGGTCACTGTCCCAAGTACACTAGTGTGCTAAGGACAGTGAGCACATGCACACTAGTGTACAAGGGACAGTGAGCACATACACACTAGTGTGCTAAGGACAGTGAGCACATGCACACTAGTGTGCTAAGGACAGTGAGCACATGCACACTAGTGTACTAGGGACAATGAGCACATACACACTAGTGTACTAGGTCCAGTGAGCACATACACACTAGTGTACTAGGTCCAGTGAGCACATACACACTAGTGTACTAGGTCCAATGAGCACATACACACTAGTGTACAAGGGACAGTGAGCATATACACACTAGTGTACTAGGTCCAATGAGCACATACACACTAGTGTACAAGGGACAGTGAGCATATACACACTAGTGTACTAGGTCCAATGAGCACATACACACTAGTGTACAAGGGACAGTGAGCACATACACACTAGTGTGCTAAGGACAGTGAGCACATACAAACAAGTGTACTAGGGACAGTGAGCACATGCACACTAGTGTACTAGGGACAATGAGCACATGCACACTAGTGTACTAGGTCCAATGAGCACATACACACTAGTGTACTTGGGACAGTGACCACATACACACTAGTGTACTAGGTCCAATGAGCACATACACACTAGTGTACTAGGTCCAATGAGCACATGCACACTAGTGTACTAGGGACAGTGAGCACATGCACACTTGTGTACTAGGGACAGTGAACGCATGCACTCTAGTGTACTAGGGACAGTGAGCGCATGCACACTAGTGTACTAGGGACAGTGAGCGCATGCACACTAGTGTACTAGGTCCAGTGAGCGCATGCACACTAGTGTACTAGGTCCAGTGAGCGCATGCACACTAGTGTACTAGGTCCAGTGAGCGCATGCACACTAGTGTACTAGGTCCAGTGAGCACATGCACACTAGTGTACTTGGGACAATGAGCACATACACACTAGTGTACTTGGGACAGTGAGCACATACACACTAGTGTACTTGGGACAATGAGCACATACACACTAGTGTACAAGGGACAGTGAGCACATACACACTAGTGTACTAGGTCCAATGAGCACATACACACTAGTGTACAAGGGACAGTGGGCATATACACACTAGTGTACTAGGTCCAATGAGCACATACACACTAGTGTGTATGTGCTCACTGTCCCTTGTACACTAGTGTGTATGTGCTCATTGTCCCTAGTACACTAGTGTGCATGTGCTCACTGTCCTTAGCACACTAGTGTGTATGTGCTCACTGTCCCTTGTACACTAGTGTGCATGTGCTCACTGTCCTTAGCACACTAGTGTGTATGTGGTCACTGTCCCAAGTACACTAGTGTGCTAAGGACAGTGAGCACATGCACACTAGTGTACAAGGGACAGTGAGCACATACACACTAGTGTGCTAAGGACAGTGAGCACATGCACACTAGTGTGCTAAGGACAGTGAGCACATGCACACTAGTGTACTAGGGACAATGAGCACATACACACTAGTGTACTAGGTCCAGTGAGCACATACACACTAGTGTACTAGGTCCAGTGAGCACATACACACTAGTGTACTAGGTCCAGTGAGCACATACACACTAGTGTACAAGGGACAGTGAGCATATACACACTAGTGTACTAGGTCCAATGAGCACATACACACTAGTGTACAAGGGACAGTGAGCATATACACACTAGTGTACTAGGTCCAATGAGCACATACACACTAGTGTACAAGGGACAGTGAGCACATACACACTAGTGTGCTAAGGACAGTGAGCACATACAAACAAGTGTACTAGGGACAGTGAGCACATGCACACTAGTGTACTAGGGACAATGAGCACATGCACACTAGTGTACTAGGTCCAATGAGCACATACACACTAGTGTACTTGGGACAGTGACCACATACACACTAGTGTACTAGGTCCAATGAGCACATACACACTAGTGTACTAGGTCCAATGAGCACATGCACACTAGTGTACTAGGGACAGTGAGCACATGCACACTAGTGTACTAGGGACAGTGAGCGCATGCACTCTAGTGTACTAGGGACAGTGAGCGCATGCACTCTAGTGTACTAGGGACAGTGAGCGCATGCACACTAGTGTACTAGGGACAGTGAGCGCATGCACACTAGTGTACTAGGTCCAGTGAGCGCATGCACACTAGTGTACTAGGTCCAGTGAGCGCATGCACACTAGTGTACTAGGTCCAGTGAGCGCATGCACACTAGTGTACTAGGTCCAGTGAGCGCATGCACACTAGTGTACTAGGTCCAGTGAGCACATGCACACTAGTGTACTAGGTCCAATGAGCTCATACACACTAGTGTACTAGGGACAGTGAGCACATGCACACTAGTGTACTAGGGACAGTGAGCACATACACACCTGGAGTGGTGGGCAGCCATCCCCAGCACAAGGGAGCAGTTGCATTATACCTGTCTATCGAGGGGATTGATCCAGACAAACTTTTATTTCAATGCCCACTTCTTTTTGCCTCAAATGCTCTCTAATAACGGGGGAAAACAGGACTAACTTTGCTCTGACTTCATAAAGAGATTGTTAAAAAACAGTTTAATTCGTCTTTTTTTTTTCATGAAAGAGCAGCCGTTAGATTACTGCTAAGAATAGACTTAGAAAATGTTTATTAAATATTTGTACATTTACCTACATATACAGCAGGCAATTATTTATTTTGTTATTTATGTATTTACTTATTTAATTATATTATTATTATTGTTGTGTATTGAGTGTTCTGTTGACTGGAACACTGCATGTTCAAACAGGTCACTGTCAAAACATGAAGTGGACAGGACACAAATGCAGCAAAACTCTCTCCCTCTCCCTCTCTATGTCTGTCTCTGTACTGAGGGAAGGAACAGTGTGTGTATTCATAGTGTGTTGACCCCTGTGTGCCCTCAGGCCAGGCTCAGTGACCACAGCGAAGTGTCCATATGTCCAGTCTTCTCTTCCTCCAAATGGCCCTCTTGGGTGTGTGTGTGTGTGAACGTTTTGAGGACAAGAAACTCTCTAATCAAAGAACCAATGTTTGTTCTCTTTCTTATTCTCCCCTCTTTTTCCCCTCTGTTCTCTCTTCTGTCTCTCTGTTTTCCTCCCTCTCTTGCTTGCTCTCTCTCTCTCTTTCTCTGTCTTCTTCTTTTTTCTCTCTCCCTGCAGTGTCTCTACAGGAATCAGTAAATAGTGTCATTAGCACAGTGGTGTCCTCCGCATGCCGTATTGATCCTGAAGAAAATGTCACAATGGCCCGTTTTACACACACACACACACCGAACACACTCTCTCTCTCACTCACTCACTCTCACTCACTCACTCACTCACTCACACACACACACACACACACACACACACACTTTTGATCAGACAACTGTAAAAACACACTTGTCCCAAAGGTGAAAATGTGAGTCTGTGTTCAGTCGTTTGAGTCAGCTGGAGATTTCTCTGTAACGTGTGTGTGTTTATCTTTCACCTCTTTCCTTAAGCTTTACCTGTTGTGTGAGACACTGCAGACCATCAGGTGTGTGTGTGTGTGTGTGTGTGTGTGTGTGTGTGTGTGTGTGTGTGTGTGTGTGTGTGTGTGTGTGTGTGTGTGTGTGTGTGTGTGTGTGTGTGTGTGTGTGTGTGTGTGTGTGTGTGTGTGTGTGTGTGTGTGTGTGTGTGTGTGTGTGTGTGTGTGTGTGTGTGTGTGTGTGTGTGTGTGTGTGTGTGTGTGTGTGTGTGTGTGTGTGTGTGTGTGTGTGTGTGTGTGTGTGTGTGTGTGTGTGTGTGTGTGTGTGTGTGTGTGTGTGTGTGTGTGTGTGTGTGTGTGTGTGTGTGTGTGTGTGTGTGTGTGTGTGTGTGTGTGTGTGTGTGTGTGTGTGTGTGTGTGTGTGTGTGTGTGTGTGTGTGTGTGTGTGTGTGTGTGTGTGTGTGTGTGTGTGTGTGTGTGTGTGTGTGTGTGTGTGTGTGTGTGTGTGTGTGTGTGTGTGTGTGTGTGTGTGTGTGTGTGTGTGCTCAGCTGAACACATTTGTGTGTTCTTCCCTCCGTGGGTAGAAACTACAGCAATTATAAAACACACAAGAGAAGCAGTACCTGAAAAAAGAAAGAAAATCACTTCTCTTCTTCTGAATCACTCCCCTATGCTGAGGTTTCACTTTTAAAATGGTGTCCAGAGAGTATCACTGTGGGAACATCATCGGGAAAAATATAAACACTGCTGTTATATCCCTGTGTTAACCCTCACATCACCACCATCACGTGCACAGTGCTCCCTAAACACAGGAGGAATAGAGCTGTGGAATTTCCTCTGTATATTTTGTATTCATAATGCTTTATATATCTTTTTAAAGGGCGTTATTTATACCATCCCAGAATAGTAGTATCGTGTGATTGAGGGAGACTTAACAAGTGGGTGGAGCAGACAGTGACTAAATTGGGGAGAAAATTCGATTTTTTGCTCAACTGCTCCTTTAGTCTTAATCCTAATCTGTCTCCTTTTGTGAGAGCAGTCTAAGCGCTGTTGTGAATAATCTTTCCCTTCTCTCGTCGCAGCATGGACGTTCAGGGAGACTATGACCCCTGTGACGCCTCTGGCTTCATCAAGATCAATGCAGTCAGGTGGGTTTCATCCCTTTAACCGTGTCCAGTCTTTTATGAGATCTAACTTGTCTGTATTTAGGCATATCATTTTTAAAGGGCCAGAAACATTAATGTATAACAACAGATTTAAGCCTATAGCAAATGCCTGCTTATGCTGAAGTTATAAGGGGTGTTTCATCCTGGTCTGCATTTTAGTTGAAGTCGAATACGCCAATCAGAACAGTGCTGTTTTACATATATTAGCCTTTAAAGCATAATAACAGAATTAATTATGAATAAATTAGTAGTAAAGTGAGAGGGAAATGGTTGTGTTTCTGCTACAGAAAGCCACACAAGTGGAGTTCCTCAAAGTAAAATACAAGTAAAATGCAGGATATGGTTCTTTTGATGTGTGCATAATGAGCAGAGCACCACAGCAATTTTTTTTCACAGTCTCTGTTTGAATTGTTTTTAGGCTCCGAGAGCACCACAGATTGCAGGGAGAAGCTCGGCTGAAGCATTGAAGCTGCGGACTCACCATTGGCTTTTTGCAGTATCGTGTGTGTTTTTATGTCCTGTTTACAGTTATACCACTGCATTCCCCTCCGCACTGGAGTAGACTTTTACTCTAGCGGTGATTAAAACTATTTTAACCACTTCATGCGGTCTGAATGTTTTTATTCACACATGTGAATAGCACAGTGTGGGTGGGATTTCATTATTTTTTGATGGTGGGAGCTGTGGTCAAATATATGGCGCATTACTGCCACAAAATACAACAGCGTTAGTGGTAGAATGATGCTCCATTAACTCAAGCTCTGGGCCGGCTTCCTGAAGACAAGGTAGACGCAGAATGGTGTTATGTCTGTGAGTGATATGTACACAGTTATTGGTATCCTGTTTTTTTTAAAAAAAATTGTTGTGGTGTGTGTTAAAGCTGAAATCCCTATGGCTTTGTTTAAGTAACGAGTCAAGAGGATGGGTTTTACATTTGAAAGCACTATTTATGGAGCACTCACTGAATTTCTTGGATCTCCTACAAAAATTTGTGCAAAATATGCTCAATTTTTTCTTTTTGTCACAGCTCATGCTCAGATTTGTGCTGCTACTGCTCAGATTTACAACATTCACACTCAGAAACATCAGGTGTGCCAGAATCCAATCAGGGTGTGTTATGGGTTTTGACCAATTAAATTATTAATGTTGCTCACATCTCCAGCCTGTTGTGACTGATTCATTGGAAGTAACAGATAAATTCAGCAGTTATACTGCTACATGTCGTAAGTTGGAATTTGATACAGCCCGATACCAAACAACACACAGTCCATTGGTTGGGAACCTCTGGTCTACATGATTTTCATAGAGACTTCATAGTGTCTATAATCCATACAATATTCATTATCTGTAACCGCTTATCCAGTTCAGGGTTGCGGTGGGTCCAGAGCCTACCTGGAATCATTGGGCGCAAGGCGGGAATGCACCCTGGAGGGGACGCCAGTCCTTCACAGGGCAACACAAACACATTCACTCACACCTACGGACACTTTTGAGTCGCCAATCCAACAACAATGTTTTTTTGGACTGTGGGAGGAAACCGGAGGAAACCCACCAACTCCTCACAGACAGTCACCGGGAGCGGGAATCGAACCCACAACCTCCAGGCCCCTGGAGCTGTGTGACTGCGACCCTACCTGCTGCACGACCGTGCCGCCCCATACAATATTCAGTCAATTACAAATATTGTGATACTATTAAATTACAAAAAGGTTTCCCCTGCTGCTATAAATTTACTGTTGTGGGATATTTTATGTGGATCTTTCATTCCTTCATTCATTCATCTTCTGTAACAATTTCATTCTGTTCAGAGTCTTACCCAGAATGCAGGAACACACACTAAACTGGTCTATATTAGGATTAGAACTGAATTATCATCAGTTTAAGTATGATATCACAACTATGAAATAATGGCCTAGAGGTCATACACACTGTCAACAGGAACGGACAACACTTACTTTGAGTGCTGAGTGGACAAGCAAGCATAAGAAATGACATATTTGATTTCAAATGTCATTTTCCAGTATGTGAAAAAGCCATTTTCCGTCCACTAAACTCTCCTCAACAAATACTTTTACCTTCCCTAGGTGGGTACGCTGCATGATCCATTAGCTGTAGCCTCCGTGCTCTCTGGGCGTTCTTCAGAGGAAGGAGATGGGTCCAGGAGGCCCCCCTGCTGACCATAATAAGCCGCTTCCACAGCAATCTGACAAGAAATGTAACACCCGATGCTCTGAATTTGGCTTTAAAATCACTAGGAAAACAAGTGACAATCCAAATGAAGTCCCACGACTCTGGAAGAACATTCAAGAGCAGAGTTTTCAACCCCTTTTTTTTCGTAGGTTCTTGTTTTTTCCTGCTTTGACATCTCAGAAGGCTCCAAACTATAGGACTGGATTTTGTAAGGTGTTGTAAACAGTTCTCAACATACTTTTCACACAGGTTTCAGAGCAAACCAGTGTATCGGTTCATGTTTGATCAGCGTGGAAGAGGCAAGAGCCAAAGAGAAATTAGCCGAGAGTTTCATCTTGAACTTAAGACCATTATCTCCAAATACATTTGATGCCACGAGGGGTATAAAACCCCACAGCACTTCCTCTGGAGTGATAGGCCTCCAGTCAATACCTTTGAGTTGTGGGTTATTTTCACAAACCAGGTTTCTAGATCAGTGTTACTACTCTAAGATAGTTTACGAAATAAGGCCCAGACTCTTCTGTTTGATGTCTTTAATGGAGAGGAAGTCAAACTGGGTTGAGTCAGAATGACATCAAGATGAGTGATTGACACTAGAAGTAAAGCCATATGCTTTAACAATGTTAAAGGCAGAAAATAAGTGTCTCACTCTGTGTCTCATGTTGCTCAAAGCCAAGCTTGAGACAGCGTGACCTGTCTGTCCAGGTATGAAAACGATGAGACCTGGTCTGGTTAGTGAAATTAATCATCCTTGACCTCAGCCCAATTATCTCTCATTAAGCTCTGTCCTCAGGGAGCAGGACACAATGTGAAGATATGAAAGTCAAAGTTGTCTCACAGAATGGAGTCTAATGGAGCATTCCTCTGTCTTTCTAAAGCCTGCCTTCCTCATCCAGCGCACAATGGACCCTCACATCGCTCCTGAAAGCTAAGGTCACAACAGTGGCAAATCATTTCAATCAGCTGTCAGACATGAGGCAAACACAGACCTCAGTAATGCAACACTGAATATTTTATAGATTATATTTTACCTGTTGCACCAGATATATTTGCATTCTGTTTCTACACTGAACGAAATACTTATAAACAGGGAAATAGGCCCATATTACATACAGGTGAATTTGATATTCAGAAACCAATGGAAATATAGTACAATTATATCGTTAGATGATTACCAAGGTTATATTTCTACAATGAATTTTATTCCTAAAATATGTTCTGTATAAAATCTCTGTCAATTACATTTTCAGTCAAATGACCTTTAGAAGTAGTTTGTGGTATTAAAATGAAACACTATCCAATATATATTTTACAGCGTACAATACGAACATCTCTGGCTTTAACATTATGTAACTGGTGCACTGTGGGGTTTTTTCAGCCGCTCTTTCCACTTTAAAATAACAGTCAGTAATAATAGTGTTTCTAAAGCTAGGCTGTAAAGCTTTGCTGATTGTAACTCTACATAAAGGTGGTGTGTTGTGAAAGTGTCTGACCTCTGGCTCCCTAGGTTCACTGACCTTTATTGTAAACACCAGACTTCACACAGGTAAAGGAACAATGTGGCAGCAGGTCCATTACCAACAATTAGAGAAACCCAACACTGAGACTCAGCAAGAGCCAAAACTACAGCTGTGGAGCCGGAGCCAACGGGGTTTCTCTCAAAGAACAGAGAGTTAGAGTGCTATGGGATGTTGTAATTGGGTAAGACAATGTCGATATGTATGCTTGCTGGTTTTTCTCTATGTATATATGTTCATATACAGCCATTTTAAATAAAAAAATTAATAACTAAAAAACATTTTTCATGATTCTTCCACCAAAAGTTGAGATGCTGTGTAAAATGCAAATAAAAACAGAATCAATGATGTAAAAATGAGTTAATTTCAAATGAGTTATTTTAAGTTATTCCCTCATTTTGAATTTGATGCCAGCAGCACATTCGAACAGCACTTGGGATGAAGGCAACAGAACACAGGTAAAGCTGTGTAATGCTACAAAAACTAATTAGGTTTGTATGGAAATTGTTCATGGAGCGATAAAGCAATAAAAATTTGATTCAAAAAACAACAATTTATCCATTTGCAAAAGGGCAGTGCTGGCATCAAATTCTAAATTATTTCAAGAAACAATTAACATTCTCTGTTTCACCATTTCAGGTGCTGTCTTTACATTATTATCAGATAAACACAGGGTTGAAATGATTTGCGCATCATTGCTTTTAATGGTTCCTGAGCATTTATTTAGAACTGGGGTTTGTACATGACGCTGAAGTCCAAGTTGTCTTCCCTAGGTGAGGAATGCTATGGAAAATCCATTTGTATTTTTACTTTTTGTTTCAGCTCTTAAGTTTAAATCCATAAGCGATGAATATTTCATCGTTGCTAAGTACTGTACATGTAGTCGATGCACGCTCATATTCAAGGTGATCACTTAAGTAAATCTACGTTGATTAGGAGTGTGTTGGACCTGGATACGAAGAGCAATATGAAGAGAGTTAACAAGCCCTGGAGGTTTGGGATGTGGGTTTAATGGATCTAAAGATGATGAGCTCATGATCTCAGAGTCCTGTCTGGTGGATTTATAGCGTACGAGCAAAAGCAAACACATTAAAGAGTGAAGTAGAGTGTGGAGGCACCAGAGCATTGTTAAAACAATATCGGTAATGCACTCATGGCTTTGGTTAACAAGATTTATCAAAACGCAGCCAGGTTCACTTTAATATACAGTGAGCCGATGGAGTCTAATTCAATTAAGTGATTCTCTCAGTTTCAGTTACACCAATATCTATGTTTGCAGACCATGATCAATTGAATGTGCGTGGAGAGCGAGCATAAATAAACGACTGCAAATTGCAGCCGTCACATCAGGCCTTTCCCTATTTTATAGACCATTTACCATTCATGGGCCATTTACATAGGCTTTAGACAGAGGCCCATGTCTCAAATAAAAGCACTTCCTCCACACTGTGTGTTGTACAAAGCCTCTGCCGTCTCCAAGCATCTGTCGCTGTCAAAGGCCAAATTCTGCGCCCCTCTCTCCAAATCTATAAACAGATGGGGTTGCCATTACCTCCAAATCCTCAGCGTGCATGCTTCCGGCGAGCGGGTGATAAAATATTGATAGAAAAATAGAAATATTTTGCCTCTCTTGCTTAAACCCTGATTGGTCCTCTCTCCTTCTCAGGTTACATGAGCTTTAGCCATCAGTGAGCATTCACACTCGGCCTGGGCATTCGATCGATAGCGTTTTATCAGAGCAAGTAGATTAACTTAGCAACGTGCTTCGTAGTAACATGCTACATTTTTGTTCAGTTGTCTGTTCTGTTTTCTTCCCAGTTTTAGTCACTGCAGTTCCACCTATTTCCTTAGGCCCCGCCCAGTATGACTGAGCTGGGAGGATGAAGGCTAAAATATTAGCTTCCAAAACATGTACTACTGCTGCAAACTGCAGAACATATTCAGAGCTCACCACACTGGAAGGAGAACACTAATAGCTCTATTCTGCTAGCTAACAGATACGTGCACTAGTTTGTGTCATTACACCGTGAAATCTGATTCACTTTTATGACTCACAATGAGTCTTAGGCCTGTTCACAGCTGGAATTAACTTGCATCTCAGGTGAGCCAATCACCTGTCGTTCCAAAACTCGAATCACAACTTGTGATCAGATTTGTACATACTTTCCACCCAAATAAGTGCAGATACGTCACCCTTCTGCTGCATTTGAATTCAGATAGAAATGTCCTTGCTCATGTTTCTGCATGGGATATTGGATCCAATCTCCCAGGACTCATTAATACCAGGTGTAAAGCAAATTAACTAAGTCTGTGCGACCTTGATGAAGACCTGTTTGAGTCTGGTTTGAATGAGCTAAAGTGGGTTTGGGAAGTGTATTGACTGAAAGTAATGAAAGTTCTTATGAGCTGCTTCAGCATCCACCCAGTGGTTTTTGTGATAAATGTGAATTGAACCCATGTAATTTCTGTCCTTTTCAAAGCGCAGGGACATGAATTGAAGACTGCCTGTGGTAATCGACTGCACTCCTAAGATGTGACAGACAGAGATTATGCTAAAAATCACCAGAGTGATCCTTTAAGATGAAAGAAGAAAATCTATGCATATAACCAGCTGTGTCATGTTTGAACACAAACCCCTCACTCCTCCAACCTGGCTCTCCCCAGGCGTAACAGTAATGTAGTGTATTGATCTGCGTCAATAGATTTATTCTCCTCTCTGAAGCTGGCTCCCTGGGGCCCGCCGGCTTGTTTGCCGGGCCCTCGTTATATCTTTCGATTTGTTTTCTGTGTCAGGGGTGTAAGGGGCAGAAGGGCCGACAGGGTCCAGGACCCAAAGTGAAAGGGTTAAAGGCTGTGCCCCTGTTGCTCTCTCTTATTCACTCTTGGAAAAACTTTCTCCAGCCATTAGGAGCTCTGATGGAAGAGGGAGGTGCTTTTGTTTGAATGAAATATGAACCGTGTAGAATATGTTTTAGTGTGTTTCACTGAATACATAAATTACTAGAGTAAAATGTGTGTGATTTCCACTAGAGGGCAAAATTGTGAAAAATCATTGGACTAAGACTGACCACACAACTGGCCAAACACAGGAGAGATCATTTTAACTCAGCTGTTATCCTTTCAAATACAGTGATTGGATGAGAGAGGGTTGCAATAACAATTCAGTCTAATCTACATGTGTGTGTGTGTGTGTGTGTGTGTGTGTGTGTGTATGCTGCATACATGACAATGTTTCTATAAGAGAAATTCCACCCGCTGTCTGTAGACACTTGCTCATCTAATCTAGGGTATTAATATACTTGGAACATTACTGTGAGGCTTTGATTGCATTCAGCTCTAGTTCTGGATCACAAGCACCACTCCAACTCATCCCAGCTCTATCACTGTCATTAGGTGTAGTGACATTAGACCCATGTGCATTGTGTATGGAATAGAAGCAGCAAAAGCTAGCAAACTGTTAATAACTAATTTCATTAATACCCCTGATTTTAGAAGACTGGACAAGCAGGTGTCAGTAGTATCAGTAATTGCACTTAGACTAGAAATGGGATGGCACGGTTGCGCAGCAGGTAGGTGTCGCAGTTACACAGCTCCAGGGACCTGGAGGTTGTGGGTTTGAGCCCCGCTCCAGGTGACTGTCTGTGAGGAGTGTGGTGTGTTCTCCCTGTGTCCACGTGGGTTTCCTCCAGGTGACTGTCTGTGAGGAGTGTGGTGTGTTCTCCCTGTGTCTGCATGGGTTTCCTCCGGGTGACTGTCTGTGAGGAGTGTGGTGTGTTCTCCCTGTGTCTGCGTGTGTTTCCTCCGGGTGACTGTCTGTGAGGAGTGTGGTGTGTTCTCCCTGTGTCTACTTGGCTTTCCTCCGGGTGACTGTCTGTGAGGAGTGTGGTGTGTTCTCCCTGTCTGCGTTGGTTTCCTCCGGGTGACTGTCTGTGAGGAGTGTGGTGTGTTCTCCCTGTGTCTGCGTCGGTTTCCTCCAGGTGACTGTCTGTGATGAGTGTGGTGTGTTCTCCCTGTGTCTGCGTGGGTTTCCTCCGGGTGACTGTCTGTGAGAAGTGTGGTGTGTTCTCCCTGTGTCTACTTGGGTTTCCTCCGGGTGACTGTCTGTGAGGAGTGTGGTGTGTTCTCCCCGTGTCTGCATGGGTTTCCTCCGGGTGACTGTCTGTGAGGAGTGTGGTGTGTTCTCCCCGTGTCTGCATGGGTTTCCTCCGGGTGACTGTCTGTGAGGAGTGTGGTGTGTTCTCACGGTGTCTGCGTGGGTTTCCTCCGGGTGCTCCGGTTTCCTCCCACGGTCCAAAAACACACGTTGGTAGGTGGATTGGAGACTCAAAAGTGTCCATAGGTGTGAGTGTGTGAGTGAATGTGTGAATGTGTGTGTGTTGCCCTGTGAAGGTCTGGCGCCCCCTCCAGGGTGTTTTCCCACCACGAGACTGAACTGGATAAGCGCTTACAGATAATGAATGAACGAATGATTAGAAATGATATCCCAGTGATTCTTTCTTTTTTTTTTTATAATAATGTGCTTTTTGTCCTATGTTCAGAAAGCACAAATGTGGAGCATCTCCCCGGTCTTCTGCTGTGTTCTGTGTTTACGTGTTTGAGATGAGTGTTATTTGAGCTCTGTCTGAACGGAAAGCTCTCATCACCTGTAGAGCTTCATGCACTGATATTTGGAGTAATGACAAGAAAAAGACAGTTGTAAATGAAAATGGCTTGAGAAAATCTCTCTGTCTCTCTCTAACTCTCTCCCTTCGTCTCGGTGCATGGTGAGAGGATTGCACAAACAAGTCCATTTACCCATTATTTCCTTTCAGTCGCCGATAGCAACACAATAACTTCTGCTGAAAAGGGAAAAGAACAGAGACAGGTGGGGAGTAAGTGCAAAAGAAGAAGGAAGGAGAAGAAAGAGAGAGAGAGAGAGAGAGAGAGAGAGAGAGAGAGAGAGAGAGAGAGAGAGAGAGAGAGAGAGAGAGAGGTAGAGAGAGGGAGGGAGGGATTGAGAAGTTGGAGGGAGGGAGGGATGGACAGCAGGGAGGGGTCAAGCCGCCCCAGCAGAAAGAGAGAAATGGTGGAAAAACATCCGTAATTTTCACCGCAGGGTCCCGGCGTAATTGAGTCGCTGAAAACACAGACTTAGGGGACGATTCAAAGCAAAGTGGATGGGGGGTTTGGAGGAAGAAAGAAAGAAAGAAGAGAGATAAGGACAGAGAGAGAGAGAATGAGAGAGATAGAGAGAGATGTGTATGAAGAGTTTTTTATGAGCATAAAAGAGGCCTCCAGTGTTTCAGCACACTTTCAAATCCATGTATTCTCAGTCAACACTGAAGAGCTGGTTGATTTTAATCAAGGACTCGCTTCTAAGCCTGATGTGTTGGTTATTAACTGATATTACCATAAAACATCCTTCATTATAGTTGTAGTGGTTTCTGCTTCAGGAATCAAATGATCAATTAAAGTGACACATGATATTTTTCACAGTAGTTGAAATGGTTAAATAAGAATAAACCTCAAGCCATAAAGCCGCTGCGTTCTTTTTACAAGCTCGTATATCACTTTGGGGCTGAGAATAATCCAACAACCAAAAACGTCCTGCCAACAGTGTCCTGTGCCACTGATGAAGGACTAGAGTATGATCAACACAAGCTGTGCAATGACAGATGAGCTACTGTCTGATTTTACCTCTACAAGGTGGACCAACTTGATAGGAGCGTGTCACAGAGTGGACAGAGAGTGTGCACAGTGTTCAAAAACCCCAACAGCACTGCTGTGTCTGATCTATTTGTACAAGTCTAATAGGCAGTGTAAATTCATTGAATAAACAAGGTTGTGGTTCTAGTATAGTTTCTGATTGACATATTCTTTGTCAAACAGAAACCACATATCTCATAATTTATGAACATCTCATTGTGAATTTGACCTACATTTTGATATATATTAATTAGCATTTTATATATATATAAAACACCCTATAAGCTATTAACAGATGCACTCTACCATAAAGCCTCCAGTCAGTATATGCTCGGTGCTATAAACACAATACAGAACTAACATCATATCACATATCATGCTCTTCTCTGTACGTGAATACCTTCTGCAGTTGTTCTGGACTAATAATAAAGAGCTTTAGGTGGGATTTGCCTTTGCCTCTTTCTGGCTGTGCGTCTGCTAGGCTGCTGAAGAGCTACTGAGAATAGCTGGGATTTCATAGAACATTTCCCCAGACTCTGATAGAAAAGGAGCCTAGAGCAGGTCACTTTCTGTATGTTCTCATTAAGTCTCTTGTCTCGCTGCAAAAGACAGGGGCCCACACCGTGTACAGAGGACCCGTGAAAGTTCACTACTTTGTAGGTTGGCAGTTTTCCCAGACAGCTTGAGACACTCTGCGTTTAAACTTATACTCTGTGTGTACAGTAGTCCCTATTTGTTCACACACGTTTTGTTTTTATATCTTATCAAGGTTTTGGGGCCACATATACATCTCAAGGGGCGGCTTGCAGCAGGTGGTGTCGCAGTCACAGCTCCAGGGACCTGGAGGTTGTGGGTTTGAGTCCCGCTCCGGGTGACTGTCTGTGTGGAGTGTGGTGTGTTCTCCCTGTGTCTGCGTGGGTTTCCTCCGGGTGACTGTCTGAGAGGAGTGTGGTGTGTTCTCTCTGTGTCCGCGTGGGTTTCCTCCGGGTGACTGTCTATGAGGAGTGTGGTGTGTTCTCCCTGTGTCTGCGTGGGTTTCCTCCGGGTGACTGTCTGAGAGGAGTGTGGTGTGTTCTCTCTGTGTCCGCGTGGGTTTCCTCCGGGTGACTGTCTATGAGGAGTGTGGTGTCTTCTCCTTGTGTCTGCGTGGGTTTCCTGTGGGTGCTCCGGTTTCCTCCCACACTCCAAAAACACACGTTGGTAGGTGGATTGGCGATTCGAAAAGTGTCCATAGGTGTAAGTGTGTGAGTGAATGTGTGAGTGTGTGTCGCCCTGTGATGGACTGTCGCCCCCTCCAGGGTTTGTTCCTGCCTTGCGCCCAGTGATTCCAGGTAGGCTCTGGATCCACCACCACCCTGAACTGGATAAGCGCTAACAGACAATAAATTAATGAATGAATATACATCTCAAATATATGTAAATACATGTAAATATATACTTGTCTATTGTATATTAAATATATAAGTACATTTCTGTGTACAATACTCATTAACCACTAATTCATTTTCAGTCATGTTTGTTTAACATTATTTACACGTTATTAATTTTTTATTCCTCTATTTCTTGGGGGAAACTTGGGGGGGGTCGGGGTTGATTTTGTATTTTTTTATTTTTTTTTGCGATGAACTCAGTTGCATTCCCTTGCAAATGTTTAGGATACCCAATTGCCTTGTCAACACATCAGCAGCTTCCAGGTAAATCCAGACAATTCAAACAGATCTTATTTACGTATTAATGTAGTAGAGTTAAATAAATACATAAATAATACCTGTTTGAAGTGGCTGCTGGCTCCTGATGTGTTGACTGAGGCCCAAAAGCAATTGGGTATCATAAAAATTTGCAAGGGAACACAATGTATTTGTGAGAAAATGCAATTGTGTTTGCAAGGCCCTTTAGGGGCTCTGTGATTTTCAGTGCAGGCTTTGTGGCAGTGATATGTCCTTTCAGACCCAGACCCTGTGTCTTCTCATAGTGGATGAATGGACAAAAATATCTAGGTATGTTCTTTTAAATCTGAAACAAGTGTGGAGCTTGATTGTTTTTACCAACTCCTATTGGGAGATTTTAGGAGTCTTGTTTCACAGTGTATTTTCTAGTTTTATTATTTACTTTCCTTGTGCAGGTGGATTAAATTTAATTGTCTATGCCTAAAACTGCACTAAGCATGCTCCTACCCTTAGTAACCAAAAAGAAATGATCTTGCCTTTTCTGGAAGCACACACACACAAACACACACTTAGATTATTCATGAGTCTGAATTAGAGTCTGACACTTGACTGGTCATGTACAGATGTTTAACTGCTCTCAGAAATTGCACAATTACTGATACACACGTCTCCCTCTAGGGTTCCCTTTTTTCGTTCCCACCACTGCCTTTCTGACCCGTCCTCACACCTGCTTTGGATAATAATTCCATTCGACTCTGTAACTGCTGAAGCTTTGATGCCATGATTTGACTTTTCTGCTCCACCTGCTCCTGAGACTTGCTGCATTCTGGAGCCACATGTTAGCAATAGACTTTAGCTGTTGGCTCAGACTTCACTTACAGTAAATGGTAGCGCTTCATTTGGGCACGTGATTCGGCGACAGTAACGACTAGCCCTTGATTCTTTTCACTTTTTGTCTTTTTTCTTTTCTGAATGATTTCTGGATGCCCGGGGCTGATGGGTAAGGTAATAGCTGTGTGCATCTACGGTGTTTAGTCCAGACACAGCACTGAATTCACATGTACATCAATAAATCCTGGAGAAAATTATAAGGCTTCTGACTCCACTGAATACATATGAGATATTTTTATATGCACATGTTTTCAGTTGAATATAAACATTACATTTTTATCCTAAATATCCTATCCTATCCTATTGGGATTTGTTGATTCAACATAATTAAAAGAAAACTAGAGCAATGACAAGTTTTTTTTACAGGGTATATTCTGGATTGTTTCAGGCCTTCTGAATTCAAATGTTGTGGGGAAATCAAAATGTTCATGTATTGGAAACTTTACAATGGATTTGAATGGCTCTTAGCCAATCAAATTGCTATTAACCTTTACAGTTCTTCTGTTTTTGCCCTGCACAATTTCTAAGTTTTTTTTTCCATCACCCTCCTAGCACATACCAAAGACTCATATTCCATGTAATAAACATAAGGGACGAAGCAAATTCAACAGGCAAGAACCATTTTGCATAAACAGGCTTCAAACTTGTAGTCATTTTAACGCATTTCACTCACAGCTTTCCCAATACCCGAGACACTTCCAGATGTTTATAGTTAGAGGTTTCCACATGTGTCTTCAGAGGGAATATCCAATAACTTCTTGTAGAATGTATATATATCTCAAAAGATGACTGGCATCATGTTTAACAATTTCAGTAGACATGCTATGATAGAAGCAACAGCTTGAAATAAAACTCTAATAAAATAGATTGGCTTGTTGCTGAATTTGGAACATAATTATTAAATTTACACTTCATTTTGACTCATTACATGGGCTTGGGCTTACACAGAAGATAAAGTGTTGGAACTTTAACAAATGTCTCAGACTGAACTTATGACGTGTGAAATAAAAAAAAATATATTTAACATATTTTATGTTACATAAGGCGTTGAACTTAAATTATGCACTAAAACTGAAAGAGTGAAAATTAAATCATCATCTAAAATCTAATATTGAAATGAATATATTTTTGCTTAAATTTTATACTGAATGCATGTTTTTGGATTTTTTCCCCTTGATACGAAAATATTTACACTGGACCACGTTTGGTGAGAATATACAAAAACAAATATTGTTGGTTCTGTTAATATGAACATGAAAAATCTCACATTCTAATATGCTTTACTTAATCAGCTAAACTGACCCAATATGTGCACTTTGCAAGTTTACAAGTATAGACTGATTCCTTCTGCTGAGTAGCACCTTTTCACCCTGTTCTTCATGAGTGAAATCGGGACCCCCAAAGAGCAAGTATTATTTGGGTGGTGAAACATTCTCAGCACTGCAGTGACACAGACAAGGTGTTGGCATCTCAGTTTGTGCTGCACTGGTGTAAGTGGATCAAACACAGTAATGCTGCTGAAGTTCTCCATCTTGTGAATTCAGTGTCACAGAGAGTATGTATGTTCCATTCAAACACACTAACACGCAACTATCATGAAATTGTGAATGAAGTACTGTTTTTGAGACGTGACATCTGTTCTACTGGCCCTTCTAACTGAAGAAAAGTGTGAAAGGGAGGTAATGAAGTATGCAGAGCAACAGATGTCCCACAGTGTGTAATACAGTGTGTAAATGTAGAACTAAAAGTTCGCCACTTTGGTCAGAGGCACTGACAGAATTGTACTGTTTGGAGGATATTAGAGTATGCAACCTTTATTTGCCTTTTAGCCATGTGGTGTACTACAAAACTCGATAGCGACCTTCCCAAGATGGCGGCGACTCTGTTTATTGTAGCGGAGCTGAAAGTGTTGTATTAAAATACGTGGGGGCTGCGTGAAGTCTCGCGATATTTCGTAGGGCACACAGGCTTCTGAATCCGGGTTCGAGTGCATGTGTTTTCGTTCTCGCTTCTCCCTCCGTTGTGTGTGTGTGTGGCGGTGGTGGTTGTTATTTTTTTTATTTTTTCAGCCTCTGTAGGAGGGGAGGAGGAGGAGGATGATGATGGCGGCGGCGGAGCTGGTGCAGGGACAGGCCTCTGTCTCTCAGCCTGGAATGAAGGGAGACGGTTTCGCCGACGCGCTCCACAGAGCTAGACAGGTAACAGACTCTCTGAGCCGATCTCCAGACCGGCCGCCGGGGCCGAAACACGGCTAGGTTACAGCTTTTACCTTCGAGAACAGCAAGTTAATTTACTAAGAAAGCCCCTGCCCTCCCTCTCCGGCTGCAAACATAACGCCACTCGTGTGCGCGCATACGGATTCAGCGCGAGGTTAACTTAACACACGTTAGTGCAAAAATAACGTTACAGCAAAATCCAGTGTGAGACGTGTGCACTTTTATCCCAAGGTTTTCACACTCTTCCTCTCCACTTTGACAGTACACATGCGCGCTTGCTCCACACTTTTTCCACTCTTTCTGTACCTACAATAAACTTCACATGGCCACATGCCAACTCCAAAATGTGCCACTTGTGCACCATCAACTTTTTCAGGCCTAAAACACGCAGACATATGGCGTGCCACACACAAAGCTCGTCAAATCGACTCGCACGTTGACACACGGAACCACACGTAGCAGAAGCCACACAGTGGCTACTTAGTTGAATTTGTCCGTTCCACCTTAAACGCTGCAGCTGGAATATCTAGTAATTACATGCGCAGTTTAAGGTGGAACGAAGTATTTCCATTATGAGAACTATTTCAGCTTTCCTCGCAGTGGTTCCAGTACAGCAGCAGCCACACGCAATGGTTTCTTATTCGAATCTACCCATTCCACCTTAAATGCTGCAGCTTTAACATGTGTAACATGCGCCATTTAAGGTAGAACGGAACAGTTCTAATAAGGGGAGCAATTACAGCTTCCTTAGATATGTTACCAAAATCAGACGGTTACAATTCGTGCAGTATTGATAATAGTAGACAACAGTTAGCTTGCAGCATTTAAGGTGGAATTGAGCGTACGACTCAAGCCAACTTCAGTTTAATGTACAGTGTGGGCCAGATTAAGCCAACATGTGCCTAGAAGTCGACCAGATATAATTCAGAATTTAAAATACAGCTCCTTAAAAGACTTGCACTGCTTTTTGGTAACTTTTAGGCATTTAGTTGTAGTTTAGAAACCAAAACTGAACCCGAACTCGAGCCTGCAACCTGTTGTAATGTTGAGAAACCTGGAAGTTTGAGAGCTAGGGCCGTTAGCGGATAAGGCTAGCGCTGACTTGGCTGCGTGGCCTAGTTTCCACACACAGCCGTGTTATTTATTTCCGTTGGTTTGTTTGTGTTTTTCAGGCGGTAAACTTAACTTTGGGCCAAGTAAACGGCCACTTAGGTGAAATAAAGTGCGTGAACACGTGATAGGTTTGCATTTGTGTTTGCTGTTGTGAAGGCGTCAACTTTTCTGAGTTAATATTTCGCTATCAAATGTGAAGTTTATTGTTGTTTACATCGCACAAACAAGTTTCAGAGCTCATTATAAGCGTCCTGTCAAAGTTTTAAAGGCTTAATAATGCCGTGTTGAGCCCTGGATATCGTCGAATAAAGGAGTGTGTCAGGGCTAAGGCCTGCTGAAATGTGAGCTAGCACCGATTAGCTCCAGCCGTCGCAGGCCGCCGAAGTTAACTTAAGTAACAAGTTAAGGGGCTGATAAGTTTAAAGCAGGTTTAAAAGTAGGACACACTCAGTCAAGCTCCATGTCTACGCGGGGAAAAACTGACTACCACTTCCCAGCTGACTGGGAAGTGGTAGTTTACCTCATAGTTTTACCAAATCTAAAGGCACTCGTTTCACGTGTAAAAGTATTTTAACTTAAAATATGTTAATCCATAGTCAGTGATTTTTAATATTGGTGCTTATTTTACACTACAACATTCTGAATAGACTCTAAATATATTTAAAGGACAAGTCTATCACCCACTCAAATCTCAAGGCAGTGTTTAAGTTCAGATTATGATTTTGAAAAAGACTTGCTACTTTTCAGGTTCAATATTTGTATGAGGAAAAACTAAAGGCTTTTGATAATAAGCTGTTCATTTTATCAGAAAGTGAACATGAGAAAGACTGGCTTAAGAACATCATGCTGACCGTCTTGTACCAAAGGATGGAGATGACGGGCACGCACTACAACTCTAGAAAAACTCTGAAATTGCTTGACAAGTCATTTGCTGTATGGCCTACATCAGAAACAAGGAGGGTGTTTAAACTTGTTTTAAAAATGCGCTGATTTTATAAAATTATTGTCAAGGATGTTAAAACACACAATTAAAACATAAATGAAGTCTCAAATGCTTGCAACAATCCTTTTTTTTTTGGGTGATCGAGTGCAACTGTTTCAGTCATTAATGTATATATTAATATAGATTTAATTGTGAAATGTATTTTGTTTTTTTTAAGTTCCATGTCAATGAGAAAGTCTTAACAACTTTACCACTAAAGTTTTCTGTACCAATTTTAGCTATATGTAATGTATGTTTTTTTTTTTTTTTTTTTTTTTTTTTTTTTTTTTTTTTTCCCCCCCTGTTTTTTAGGATGAGTCTCAATATCGACAGATTTACATATTTAAAGACCCATAAAATGCAGTTAAACATTTTATCAGTGTTTGAGTGCAACAGTTTTACAGTTTCATGGTACAGTTTACTTTTCGAAGGAATTTTAAAAGTGAGGAATGAGGGCTTGGTTGGGGATTACACTTATTTTTAACAAATATACACTTATTTTTTTCTTGATCAGAAAAAATGTAATAGACGTTTCATTGTAAAGTGGATATATGGCAATAAGCATGTTTTACAGAAAAGCTAAAGGTATTGCTTTTCTTTCTACAAGATCTTAAACCAGCTTTAGGTTCTGTCTGTAGAGTTATTTTGTGCTAAATAGTGTTTTAAAAATACAGTTGAAGCCACCACTGAGTTAAACAGACTTTTGTTCATTTGTCTTTAACATCTCTACCAAATAGTAAAAATGGTTTCTTTAAACCTGTTTCAAAAATTAATTTGAATTCATGAGTCCGAAAACCATGACATAAATGAAACACAATGGTGTCATCTTTACAAGAACCTCCAAGATTCATCTAGAGGTTTAGCTTGTTTGAGTGCATAATTTTTACGTGGAACTAAAGTCTTAGTTTAATGGGGAATTCCAAAAAAATCTTAATTTCTGCACAATTTAATCTTTCAGCTCTCACTGTCATTCAGAACGGTTTGCTTTATTATACTTAAAGTAAAAGTTACCAGTTCTGATTCTTTACAGTAATGGCGATGGGAACCAGAAGTCTTACAACATAAACCTTCATTTTATTTACCCTTGAAAACCACAGGTGAACCTGCCTTACCTGTTCCTTTCTGCCATAAATAGATTTTAAAAATATTTTAAACTGAGACCTAATCATACACTGTTAGGAAAAAAAGGTACTATATGTGTACATTTATTGGTCACTAAAGGTACAAACTGTAAATGTACCCTTAAAGGTACAACAGTGGTTTTCAAGTCCAGTTGTGTTCCCTAAAAGTACATTACATTCTTTTCTCCAGAAGGAGATGTGAATAGGTGTGAGATTTCATTATAGAACTGTGAAAAATAAAAGAACATAATAAAAGTCATAGAGATTAAATTGGGCATATGAAATCAACACAATTATAATAGAAAAAAGTACATTTATGGTTCGTATCTAAAGGCTCTGAATATCCCTTTCAGGCTTCCTGCAATGGATTTATTACCGTTTATTGTGACAACTTTCTAGGAGCAGACTTTGAGACATTAACCTGTTCAGATATCTCAGTAATGTTCTCTAGATAGAAGTGTTTGGATTGACATTGTGTACATCTTAATAGTGTATTTATGGAGAAATCATTAAATTGGAATTTACATGAAAAAAGACTTTACAAGAGAAGTGCCATTCATTTTGTTGCCAGCATTTATAGTTTTAATTTTGTTTAAATGTAAGTGGCCTTTATCTGGAAGCACAGGCCAAGAAAACGTTATATTTATGTATATATAGTTTATTTAATATTTAATCAAAGAAGGCAGTTTTGCTGTGGCATCCTGTCAGACCTACCTTTGTAAGCTTTGTGCTTGCATAACATGAAAAACCAGAAGTGTGTATCAGGCCATTGGGGGCCGCCTCCACTGTTGTGCTTAAGGGTAGACGATATGGAGAATATATAACATGGCTTTCAGTGCTTCAGTATATTTTCATGTTACGTCAGGGCTTTTTTTTTTGACGTTTGTGAACAAGTTGGAACATATAGAACCCACCAGTAAAACAGTAGTGCAGCAACAATGAGTATCTTGATACCTGTCAGTCATTCATTTTTTTTCCAGATATAAAATGTGTTTACTTTTCTTTTACTTTCATGACGTACATAGGTTTCATCGTAAAAGGAAAATGTATTAAGGTATTATATGGGAGTGGTCAATATTTATTAACAATGACAACTTAAGTTAATGTTGCCTAGTGTAAAATGCTCCCCCCACCCCTCTCCTTTTTGGTTATTTTGACCTCTGCTTATTTAACACCAACAGCATTTGTGTTTTTAAATTTTAATATTTTGATCCACAGTGTTTAGCTTTTGATATGTTTTGAGTCACTGGAGTGTCTTTTATGAAGAGCTTCAGGGGTTTTCACTATCTGAAAAGACTTGACTTTAGTATCTTGTTACAGTTTAAAAGTACAGCACTGAGGTTTCTTTTCACCTTTTGATTCTGAGACCGTAAAGCTGCCAGTATTGACTTTACCTGCCATAAAATACTTTGCCTTGTATTCTGACAAGTTTTCAGCAATGAATACCAAATTAAAAATGTAAGTCAGTAGTAACAAATCCATTTCAAAGAGTGCACAGTGGTGAAAATATACACAAAGAAATCTTATTTACAAAAAAAAACCAAAAAAAAAAACAGGACTGTTATGAGACAGTGCTTCTGTTTTTAGATTGTAATTATAGTCATATCCAGTATTATCCATTTCTGGTTTAAGCCACGGTCCTCTGATTTTAAAAAGTTGTTAAACAGTATTGGTAAACTTGTACATTTTTGTTTTAAGAGATTGCAAAACTGTACACTGAACAGAATTAGTTCATAATACGATTTAGGAATTTAAAACATGTCACATATACATTATATATTTGTCCTCAGTGTATTTAGTTGATTGCAATTTTTTGAATTAGTTTCCATGTTTAACTTCCCCATAAACAGGTGGGGTGCATTTTTGTCTGTTGGGTTTATGCAAATACATGTAAATAATAATATAATAAAAAAGGAAACACTTATTACAGTGCCAAGTTTTAATACCTAAGCAGTGCTTAATCCAGAATACAGGATTAAAAAAAATTTAATTAATGATTATACTTGAAGTATACACCGTATACTTGATTATACTGTGAAATGCACACCTTGCATTCATTTCGAGCTTAGGCCACACATTTGTGAATTTTACTATTAAACAACTATCAGAATATTGGTTGGGGATCCTTGCTCGTTCTCCCTCCCTCCCCTTTCAAAATCAGCAGAATGCAGGCTTGGGCTGACGGACACCTGTAGCAGTGTTTTCAAGTTTTCGTCCATGCCACTTGGCTGCGGTTTCCTCTCTGATCCATGTGCTGTGTAGGCCTGTTCTGCAGAGCAGCCATTCGCACATTTAGCTTTTATCAACTCCGCTTGGAAAAAATAGAACTGGGCATAGGGCCAGGATCAGGGTCTGAATTTATGGCCTGTATGGAAAACAACATCTCCAAACACAACGTGGCTACTGGTTTACATAAGGAGTGCCCCAAGGCCTCATTTATTTGTCACTTTGTAGTTAGAAGCTGTGGTCAGGTGCTATCTTTGTGTATTGTGGTGTCAGGTGCTAGTGTTTGGTGTGGTTCATGAAGCACTGGAGAAGTTACATAACCTTCAACACAGAGGCAGTACTTCATGCTGTCTTTTGAAGCGCAACAGGTTCTCACAAGGCTGTTTAAAGCTGTCACAGTCCAGTGTGGTTATGCAATATAGTTGATTATGAAAATGTGCTTTAAAAAGCTCTGTTGCACGGCGTGTGCAAAAGACCAAACTTAATTACTTTGCAAAATATTGATGTCTAAATTTAAGTCATGTACAATGCAAATCAGCAATTTTGCTGCTTAGTCCAGACATTTTAAAGTGGTTGTAGTATGGTGTGTACAGACCGAATACTGGTTTTTGGTTTTGTAGTAATGCATACTGAAACTCTGGTGTGGGTGAATCATTTACAGGAAAAAAAATGACCCGAGTTATTTTGACCAAAACAATTTGTACCACATTATTTCTAATATCTTTTATCAAATCTGAGTGTGAAATATTCTCAGTTATTGGGGTAGTGAAAGTTGTGTGGGTGAGTCACACTGTGGTTTCACCAGTCTAATATTAATATTGTGATTGTTTATTTCTTTTGGTAGTACATTGCAGAATAAGAAATACTAAACTAAATTAATATTTTTGATAAGAATAAATTTTAATATTTTATCAAATAAATGTAATAAAGCACAGGACTAACTGCCTATCACACCACTCGATTGTTTATGGGGGGAAACAAAAGTCAAACATGACGACAAAAGATCTAATTTGGATCATAAACATTGAGTTAAAACAGTTAATGTTTAGAAGTGTGTCACTGTTGGCATGATTCAGGTTACATTACTAAGACCCTCTAGCACATTGTCGTCCCCCCCCCAAATGAATAACCTATATAGATGTTTTATTTATTTTTAACAAACCACTAGGATGCACATTTACTTTTTACATATAGTGAGACACACATACTTTTTGGCTTCTGTTAGTTACTCTTCGCTAGATGCAGGTTTGTTAGACAGCGACACTATTCTGTTATCTGTGCTGCCAGTATCTCAATACTGATTAATAACAGATGCATTGTACAGCTCTGAGATTCTCTGTACCTGGCTATAATTAAAGGCCTTATTTTGCTTACTGTTGTTAAGGCACCACACCTGTTTCTTAGTAGTAGCGCCCACGAGCATGAGCTGACTCACTGGTTGTCATAAATGATCACAATGAAATATTAGAAAAAATACATACATGTTTAAGTGTATCATGGAATGCACTTCACATAATTTATGTAAAAATGACAAATAACACACATTTGGTCATTTCTTAATTTTTTTTGTCATGGACCATTGGGGATATATAATAATTTGGATTACTAAATGGGAATATTTATTTTTACGTAGTTGTAAATGGTTACGGTAAATATTTACATATTACATTGTATATACTATATACGTGCAACATGGCATTCTGAAAATCAATTGGACAGAAAGTTGCTGAATGATTATTACTGGTTTATTTGAAATATTTGAAAGACTTATTACATTGAATCTCTTCATTTACAATGGGGGGCAATGACTAATGTGATAAATATCATGGGTATTGGTGCTTCCAGTATCAGTGCTGGTACAGGGTGAGTCAAAAGTTTGCAGGACATCTTTTTAATTCTTTGAAATGCTACATGACCACCTTCTCATTGGGGAAAAACTTGTCGTTGATCCAATATGGCAGCTTTCAAGATAAGCCCCTCACCCACTATATGCTGGGTGTTCAGATAAAAGCGTGTCCTGCCACTTTTGACTCGCCCTGTAGAGGCATGTACTTGTGAAACAAGCATATATATAACAACCAGTGTTTACTAGCTGCCTAAACCATATAGTAACAAGTAGCTACTACATCTCGTCACATTAATGACATCATCTTATTTTATGTATTTATTTATTACTAAATTAAGATACATTTTTTATTAAACTTGAAATAATCTTTTAAATATAAAGGTATTATATTTTTGCCATATCGCCTACCCTTAAGTGCATACCAACAACGGGGCAACAAGTGTCCAGTTGTTGGTTCTGAATTCCTCTGGCAAGTGTTTACCTCGTCCTGCTCAGAGCGGAGACTTTTCCCTGTGAAGCTGATTTATCCACACACATTACTCACATTCCTCCCCAGCATTCCCCAGAAAGAGGGTTTTGCTAGAGGGAAGAGGTGGAGCTAGCCCACTCGCTCACATTCCCCCTTCCCAGTCTGTCTTTTTTGCGATGTCAACTACCCCCCCCCCCCCCCTTTTTTTTTTTTTTCGCCCCCATCTTTCTTGTCCTGTGCCTGTTGTGCTCTTTCCCCACTTTTACACTTGGTCACTCTTTCCTTCACTCAGTTATTTCATGTTTTCTGTTCTCTCACTCACTCATTCTCTTCTCCTGTATTCTCTTTCTCATGTTCTGTGGGTTTTTTTTTTTTTTTCCCCCCCTTCGTCTTTATATTTTCTACTTCCTACCTTCTCTCCTGTATCATGCAGTGTTGACGGGTTTAGACACCCCAGAGGTGATGGAAATCTCTAATTGGGAGGCACTAATTGAGCATATTATATTTTGATCCTCCCTCCCCGATGGGGGGTGGGTAAAAAAAAAAAAAAACGCATCAATAGGGCCGCCAGGCAGACATCTCAATTTTGTGCAATTTTCTGAAAGGCTATACTTTTCAATGGACAACGCAAGATGACATGGAAAAGAATGGAGAAGTGCACTCTTTTTGTGTCTGCTTTTTCTCTCTCGAATGGCAGCCATCTGTGATGGTGAATGGCTAATTGTAGATCGGAAGCAGCATGATTTTTTTTTTTTATGAAAAGTGAGCAAACGATCGCCACTGATAGAATCTGTAACTATGGCAAGAAAGGCAATAGTTTAAAAGTTTGTGCATTGTAACAGAAATCAAAATTGCATTCTTAGTTGTATAAAAATAGCTATATTTTTATCGCCTTAATTAAAATTTAGTGGCAGATGTTCTGTAAGCACAAATGTAGGTGAAGATGCTTTTTCTCTAAATGTGGTGATTTCTGATGTGTTTTTATATTGTGCTAATCAAACTTTTTCTTTCTTTCTCTGTTTCTCTTTCAGATTGCAGCTAAAATGGGGGGAGAGCAGATGACTCATCTGAACCACACGTCCCCTGTTGTGGACCCTTCCCTCTATGGCTACGGAGGTCAGAAACGATCCCTAGATGAAGGAGGTACGTTTCACTTTTATGTGCTAAAACTACAAAAGTATGGTGTTTGTTGGTCTCTCTGTGGGTATATATTGGCCTCTATAAAGTGATATGATGTTAGTCTATAGATTCACTGGATTAGGGACATCTACCCTGTATCTACACTCATTGTTCATTTTATCAGCTCCACTGACCATACAGGAGCATGTTGTAGTTCTACATTTCTCTGCTTATTTTATCATCCCGATTTCACACTACTCTTCACTGGTCAGAACCCTCATAGAGCATGCATGATTTGGGCAGTGGTTCATTCTCATTGCTGCAGTGACATTGATGTGGTGGGGTTAGTTTGTGTTGTGCTGTTACAAATGGATCAGACACAGCAGTGCTCCTGGAATTTTTAAACCCTGTGTCCACTCTTAGACACACCTCCCACGTTGGTCCACCTTGTAGATGTAAAGTCAGAGACTGTAGTTCATCTGTCGACGCACACTGTGTGTTGGTTGTCCTCTAGTCCTTCGTCAGTGGACACAGGATGCTAGTGGCAGGATGTTTTGGGTTGGTAGTCTCTTCTCAGTCCAGCTGTGACATTGAGAGCTTTAAAATCTCGAGCAGCACTGCTGTGTCTGATCCACTCGTACTAACACAACACCACCACGTCAGTGTCATTGCAGCACTGAATTGTCCACCACCCACTTCTTACCTGCTCTGCTTTGTGGTCTTGTGGGGTTCCTGACAAAAGCAGGGTGAAATGAAAGCATGCAGAGAAACAGCTGGACTACTAAGTGATCCTGTCTGATCAGTGGAGCTGATGAAACAGAAAATGAGTGTAGGTTTTTCTTCTCCAGTGATGATTCAGTGTATGTATATATAATAGAACCATATTGTGATGTAATTTATTACTAACATGTCTTTATATTTCTCACCTAGGATTGTGTTGATTGGAATTGGCTTTCTGTTTTGTTATCGCACGTAGCTTATCTGTGCAAATGTCGTCAGTGTTAGAGATTAAAATCTCTGCCATGTTGCTTGGCAAAAGCTTTGTCTAAGTGTACCTCATGCTGATCTAAATTGATTGAACAGAGACAACGTGAAATCTTAAAGAGCTGAAAAAATGAAATTCACTCTGTTCACATGGTGCTGTGAACTCTGCACAGAGACTGTCTTGGGGTTTTCTTGGTCACCGCGCTCGTTTGTGTGCACGTGTGTGTGTGTGGGTTTAGATATGTGTGGCACATGCTTTGAGAAAGACAGAGCTCCTCAGCTAGTGTTATTTCAGGGGAGGATTACACCTCCAAGCACAAAGTACATTAACTGTTAGGCCTCAGCACAGTCTGTGTCATTGTAAGGACATCCATGTCCTGAAACTGGTGCACCGTTTTAAAGATATGTTTTCTTTAAATTCTCAGTATCATGGGAAGCAAAAAAAAAGCCTCAGAAGCCCTGAGTGCATTGGTCTCAGGAAGTGAGGGTTCTCTGTGAGTTGCACAGCAAGCTACAAAATCAATTCTAAAAGCATGCATAGGGTCCTTATTTACGGTTCTCTTAAAGCACAAGGCAAACACAGGCAGGTGCTGAAGGACAGAAGCTCATGCCCTTATATGGAAAACTGTATATATGATTAACTTGTATCCTAGTTAAAATGTTTTGCAGTAAGCAAATGTAAGTAAACATAATGATGTGGTCTACTTCAGCTGTAGCTTCAAGAAACACAATAGTAAATGGCATTTTAAAAACAGCCAAAGCCACTGATATGAAAAGTGCAAAACCGCCGATAAGAATAGTACACCCCTGAAACAGATCACCATAAAGTTATCTGATATTAAATTAATGTAGGCTTTTGTATCCAAATTTAAGTAATGTACTGGTAGAAACTAGGAACTTTGGTTCAAATTCATGTATTTTAACTAAACTTTTAATGAATTTGTACTTTCCAAATTAGTCTTTTTAGTCTGTAGATTCTTTAATTTTTTTTAAACCAAATTGTGTGTTTAAATTGATTGCTTTTAAACTCTTGGCTGATAGCTTAAATACATTAATAGAAGATCTTTCTAAAAGTATTAAAAAAAAAAAAACTATCAAATTTAGGTTAGATAGGACTGAAATTTATAAATATAGTCATATATTGTACCAGCGAAAAGGTGTCTGTATACCCTGCCTACTGGTCTTTTTTTGGAAATGCGAGTAAATGCAAATTTAGCAACAAATGCCATGAGAATAATGACTACTTGTGTTGGTTAAGGCCATAGGTGTTTCAAACTTAGGGCAATGAATCAAGCAATGGTTCTTAATCTTTAGAGGGTCGATGTGTTTACTTGAGTGTGTATTTACAATGTACCTGTCTTTAAATTTAATTTGAAATGATTAAAATTTAAAGTTGAACTTGATTACACCTGTAAACACCCTGGTTTAGTTGCTGAGCTGCTTTGTGTTTGAGTCACACCACTAAAGTTGAAGTTTTGCTTTTTATTATAAATTTAAATGGCCCAAGAATAATATGGAGTGGTAAACAGTTCGATTCCTGTGCTGAGGCAGGACGTTGAAAGGTGTCCTACAGAATGAGAAAGTACTCCAGCTGTGGTTGGGAAGGTACATTTGCCCAAGTTGGAATACTTCAGCTTGAGTAAAGCCTTATGTGACTCTTCCCACCTCTGTTGCTATGTCTACAGCGTAACTTCTTTCAAACTCTAAAGACCATCTCTCTGCTCAGTGCTGAATAAGTTTTATTGTGATTTGTTTTGATCTGTGTGTAAAGTGATTCCCTCACTTTAGAGTGAAATTTTCCTGTGCGAGTTTGATGGCACACACAAGCGGAAACACAGTTCTCTGCTGTCTCCTCTCATCACTGTCGGTATCGTGTGTGAGAGGGAAAAAAGTGAACGACAAAATAATTTCCAGTCAACATTTGGAAACTCTTTCTCTCTGTTCTTGTCTCTCTGTCTCTCACTCTTCCTCCCCACGCATGCTTCCTTTTCTCTTTTATTCTTTTTTTTCTCTCTGCCATTCTTTATATCTAACTGTCATTCTCTTCTCATTCATCTTTCTTGGTTTCATTTCTCTCTCTCTCTCGATATAAATGTAGAGGAGGATTTATTACTAGGTTTTTATTCAGTCATGGCAAACAGGAGCCTGTGTATTTTTGCAGTAAAAATAAGATTTTGGTTTGCTTTGTAAAGTTAAAATACATGTCTTTTTTAATAACCTTAGCACTTTTTTCTCTCCCCCCGCCCCTAACCAACACCCAAAGTAGGCACCCAGCTTGGGGCAATGGTACATCCAAGGTGAGTTAGAGCCACATACAAACACTTTTAATGAACTTTAAACTTAGTAACTTAATACTGTAAATTGTATAAATGTAATACATTTCTTACCACCCACACATTCTGGTAACTTTCAGTTAATACACAGTTGTTTCTATGAGATGCAACAAACTGACATCACATAGATATCTTTCCTGACAAAATGTACTGAAGTTGTTTATGCGGGTTGTTTGTATTGATACATGGAAGTGAAAATTCTTGCCCAGAATGAAAACTGAAATTTGGAACACATTAAGCTGAACTTGGGAATACATTAAATAGGCTTTCTCTAAAATTATTCCTCTATTATTGTCAACAAAAGGAAACAGTTATGATCATGGAATGTTTAATCATTTCACCTTAAATGCTGCAATACTCCTTGGTTATTAATTGCTGATTCTTGGCCATTTTCTCTTTTCACTTTTTTGATTGTGTAAAACATGCATTTTTGATGGCCACAATTTCAGTGCATATGTAATTATTTATTATTATTACAGTTTGGACTTTTGTATGTTTCCTATGCGATTTTTGATACTGCTGCTAAGATGAACATTTATTTGTACCCTGTGTGTAACAGCAAATTTCAAACCAAGAACATAATGTTTAGAACTTCTTTAAGAAAAATGAAAATGTTGTTTTAGAAATGTTTAAGAAAACATTGAAAAATGTTATGTATTACAGCAAAAAAAAAAATAAAAATAAAAATAATAATAATAATAATTTGTTTTCATTTACTTCCAGGGCTATAATGACAGAAGACTTTAAAGTGCCTGATAAGATGGTGGGCTTCAGTAAGTATTGGGTTTGGGTCTGCAATACAGACATTGTTCGTAAATTGACGTCAACATTGTGAAACAAGCTGTTTTAGTTACTGATATGTTGCTGTACTGTAACACTGTTGCATCACTTACAGGTCAGGCTATGCTCCAAGTTCAATATAAATGTGTTATGTGTTGCATTTCTAGATTTGCCAAAAGCAGGGTTTTTTTCTGCTTATTTCTCATGTAAGGACTGTGTAGAGTAAGCAGTATGTTTTGAGAAAATGCCATGTGTTTCTAACTTTCAAAAGGTTATTTTTTGGGGGGTAATTATCTTAAAGAGAATTTATAAACTATTTTGTTTCTTCACAACATTTGTAAAATCACTATCTTAACAGCCTTGTTTCTTATTCTCATTCATGTTCTGTTGTTTTCCAGTAATTGGAAGAGGCGGCGAACAGATCACTAGAATCCAGTTGGAATCGGGCTGTAAGATCCAGATTGCTGCTGGTGGGTGTCGTTTTATTACTTTGATTCCAACCCCTACACAGATGCCACATTTCATTCATGTAAATCACATGCAGATAAGCTCCCCATTCACGTTTAGAGATAAGAAATGAAGTTATTTCCCTGGCTAGACACTTTCATTTTTCTCCTTTTTGCTTTTGTATATTTTTATTTCTTTTCTGTGTGTTTTGACTGTATCTGTTTGTTGTAGGTAAGTTTTGTTTTTGTTTTTTTTTTTGTTTGTTTTTTTTTGTCGTAAACTGTGTTTTGTGTGTTGCTCCTATAGACAGTGGAGGTATGATTGACCGGCCTTGCACCTTGACTGGGAGTCCAGAGAGCATTGAGTAAGCTCTCACTATTTTAAGGCATTCTGTAATGTAGCTGTTTGTGATTTTTGCTCTGTATGAAAGAAATAAGCCAGCTCGTGTTGAAAAGCAGCAATATTTAAAAAACCCTAACATTAGGGCTTTTATAAGAACATTGTGGCCTATGATTTAAAACATAATTTTAAACATTTGAACATAGTCTCAGTAGTCAGTTCTTAAAACTCTGATTATTAATTCTATGTGGATGTGTACAATCAAGAGTTTTAAAGAGCCCCTCCAATAAAATAGGAGTGTTTAACCTTGTAAACATTTGCATGTATTGCTTATGTCCTAGAAGTGTTTTAAAAATAAATAAATAAATAAATAAATAAATAAGGATTGAAACATGGGAATAGCAGCCAGGATTTTTACATCATATGCCTAACCATCAAATCCTGTCAATCTAAAGTGGCAGGGCTTTAAATATAGCTCAAGATACAGGTTAGTGATTGAGGGGTAGGTGGATACAGATGTAGGGCATAATTGCATGTTCATAAATTCATGCATAATGAATGCAGGTAAAGTTACTTTTAAAGTGATGGGAATAATTTATATATAATAGGCATTTTTTTTGTTTATGTATAACCAAAAGTATTCATTCACCAATCTAAATCATTGCTGGTTTACCAAGCCACAGGTGTAGAAATGCAAGCACCTAGGCACGCAGAATGGGACGCTCTCAGGAACTCTGTGAATTCCAGAGTGTTACTCTGATAAGATACCACCTTATGTTATTTGTTACAAATCCAGTCATGTAAGTTCCTTGCTATTAAATATACCACAATCAACTGTCAGTAGTATTATGAAAGAGTGGCAGCGATTAGAAATGACAGCAAATTGCAGAAAGGTGTCGACCTCTGCACACCTGGCCCAGAGTCTACAGACCTCCAAATTTCATGTGGCCTTCAGATTAGCTCAAGAACAGTGTGTAGAGAGCTTCATGGAATGGGTTTTCATGAGCATTGCAAAGCATCAGATGCAGTAGTGTAAAGCACGCCACCATTGGAGTATACGGCAGTGGAGACGTTCTCTGGAGTGCCAGAAAACTCTTCTGTAAATGCGATGGATGAGCCTGGGTTTGGTTGTTTCCAGAGAAATGGTACTTGCCTTACTGCATCATACCAAGTGTACATTTGGTAGAGTGTGGATTATGGTGTGGTGGTGTTTTTTAGGAGTTGGGCTTGGCCCCTTAGTTCCAGTGAAAATAACTATTAATGCTTCATGTTCCAACATGACTGTGCACCAGTGCACAAAGCAAGGTTCATAAAGACAAGGATGAGAAAGTTTGGTGTGGAACTCACTCAGAGCTTGACTAGTCTGCATAGAGCCCTGACCTCAACTTGACAGAACACCTTTGGGGTGAATTAGATCAGAGACAGCAGGCCAGGCCTTCTTATCCAACATCAGTGCCTTTCCAGAAGAGTTGAAACTGGGCCGACATCATATTAAAACCCATGGGTTAAGAATGAGATGTCATTCAAGTTCATATGCATGCAAAGGCAGACAACTGAATACTTTTGGCTATATATATATATATCAAATCAATATGATTTTTAACTGTCTATCCCAATCTGCTTTACTGCAGAACACTCCTTTGGGACAAATAAATACTAATAACAGCCCTGTTCTTAGTAATGTTACATTTTCAGTCTACATGATTTGATTACTCCTTGAACTATTGTGACACACAAACACTCATGAAGAACTTTGGGGAAACTTTTAACATGCTTCATTTAGTATTTATTTTATTAGTTTTATTTTTTTCCATAACCATTTTTTTTCAGTGTTTGCCATGCTTTTTTTTAAAGACAGTGGGACATATTCATGTCCTATATATTTAATGCTGTGACAGGTGTTTTGCCTTTCCCAACCTTTTTTTTTTTTTAATGTTTATAGTAAATGTACCGTAAACACTTTTCCCCTATTTCTGTCTGTACTTCTCTGGAGTACAGTGCTCTGGTTCTGATTTCTCTGCTGATTGTGTCCATCAGGCAGGCGAAGCGACTGCTTGGTCAGATTGTGGACCGGTGTCGGAATGGACCAGGCTTCCACAGCGAGATGGATGGCAACAGTGCCATACAGGAGATCCTGATCCCCGCCAGCAAAGTGGGCCTAGTCATTGGTAAAGGAGGCGACACAATTAAACAACTTCAGGTAGGATGTTGTGTTGTTTTTTTTTTTAAATTTTTTTTTTTATTAATTGTCCCCTCCCCCTCTCAAGTGAACATTTTCAATAGCTGACTAATACTTTTAAATACAAACTTAATTACATACAGACAAGCTTGGACCAGGCCTATCCTGTGATTTGTTTAGTCAGAAATTTAGAAAATAAAAATGTTTAATTTTTTTTTCAAGGGTGTTTGTCAGTTTAGGACTAATCTTTCATCACAGCAAAATCTTATAGCTCTGAAATATCTTTTAAACCAAGCAATTGAATTTCATCAAGAAATGTTCACACTAGCAGGATGCAGTTTCAAATTGTGTGTGTGTGATTTGACTGACTGATAT
Source organism: Hoplias malabaricus (assembly GCF_029633855.1). Classification (NCBI taxonomy): domain Eukaryota; kingdom Metazoa; phylum Chordata; class Actinopteri; order Characiformes; family Erythrinidae; genus Hoplias; species Hoplias malabaricus. Next base: position 20,726,035 of record NC_089801.1, on the reverse strand, counting down.
TAATATAATTTCATTGTGATAGATAATGAGCTCTACTTAATTAAAACTTATTGTATCTCTTCTGTGGGCTTCAGGAGAGAACAGGAGTGAAGATGATCATGATTCAGGATGGCCCAATGCCCACTGGAGCAGACAAGCCTTTGAGAATCACTGGAGATCCCTTTAAGGTTCAGGTAAATAACATGCCTCATGCTTGTCAGTGACCCTTCTTTTAGTTTTAGCCACAAAACCTTCTTAAGCATTTTCTGTGGCTAACTTGGATTTACACTTTGTGTCTCTCAGCAAGCGCGGGAGTTGGTAGTGGAGATCATCCGGGAAAAGGACCAGGGAGACTTCAGGACTGGTAGAGGAGACTTCAGTTCCAGACTGGGAGGAAGTAGCCTGGATGTAAGAGCAAGGCGAATATTGAATCTCATAAAGGGCCTCATTCAGTGAAACTGATTTTGAAGCTGTTTTTCCTCCATGTTTCTGATTAGGTGGCTGTGCCTAGATTTGCAGTGGGCATTGTCATTGGCAGAAACGGGGAAATGATAAAGAAGATCCAGAATGATGCTGGTGTGAGGATTCAGTTCAAGCCAGGTCAGTGTGGACAAGGAAGGGGGGTGTCCCTAGTATGCTGGCTCTAGCTGGGATGAAGGGAGAGTAGGATGGCCTTCCCTCTATCCTAATCACTCAGCACATTGTTAGTCGTTGTTGGCAAAGGGTGCGGTTTGGCATTTCATGTTCTTAAAGTGATAATGTGCAGGCAACTGTTTGAAAAGAAGCAAAGGCTAGCTTTACATACAATCAATCAATTTATACATACCAAACAGGACAGTATTGCATATTGGACCATCTCTCAGCTCCAAATATGAAGGGTGAAATTGTAAGGGAATTTCCAAAAAAAAACAACATATTTTTCATAGTTATAACTTGTGGAAGCGCTGTTTAAATGAGTGCAGAATCTCAATTTAATTGAGGATTCTTGGGGACAGGGCTTGGGGACATCATCCAAATCATAAATCCAAGTCTAAAGAGTATGCAAAAGTGTTCATAAGTTTAGATTATTTCTATATATTTTATTTTATATGTTTATATATAATATTTTAATATATTACCTTTTATGTATGGTTATGTATGTTTCTACAAGGTTTCCCAATAATAACATTAGTCTCGTGTTTAACGTAGTCTTGTATTTAATGAAGTCTATATATGTCCAGCCAAATAAATGTGTACAAATTGGTGTAAAATAAACTGCTGACGACTGAGTTGGTGTGAGATTTACGATGCATGTCTAAAAGTCAGTACGTTTTGACACTCAATGAAGTATTTTGGCTTCATACATCAACAAATCTCTCTACGTACAATAAATAAAATGTATTAATATAATGTTTCAGATGATGGAATCAGCCCAGACAGGATTGCTCAGGTGATGGGTCAGCCGGACAGATGTCAGCATGCGGTTCACCTCATCAACGAGCTGGTCCACACAGCACAGGTACAACAGGTCACTGTTTTAAGTATACTTTGTGAACTTTGCCAAAATCAGCAGAAAGTCAAGTAAGGTTGACTTTAGGTAGTCTGCTCTGAAACATGGCTTGTTGTCACTTCAGGAGCGTGATGGTTTTGGGGGGCCCTTGGGATCGAGAGGCCGGGGAAGAGGTAGAGGCGACTGGAACATGGGAGCGCCAGGTGGACTTCAGGAAGTGACTTACACGATACCAGCAGACAAGTGTGGCCTTGTGATCGGCAAAGGTAGGGTTCCCTGCAGATTTGTGGCTTTGCACATTTTTATTAAAAAGTTGTAAAGACTTAAAATATTTCATGGACATAAAAGGTAAATGAACACTTGAAGCTTCCCAATACAAGATCATCTACTTCAGTTAAAACCTGCATTGCATGACATGGCACACTGTGTCTGTTATTTCTGGCTGTGAAAACACAAAAACTGACAGATTTGTGTTTTCTCAGCATATGAACTTTGATTGCTATGCATTTTGTTTTGGTGATGTCAGCTTTTTGAAATGATCAGATCTTGAACTGTTAATTAATAATTGACAAAGTCAGCCTAATTGCATGTGATATTTAAAGCAGTGTCCAGTATGATTTAGAAAGGAATTGTCTCATCTGAGACTAATTACGTCACTGTCAAGGATTTTGGGGAATATTCATAGGGGTTAAAAAAAACTTGCTTTGATTTAAAATATAAGCATGTGACAGAGTGGGTTTTGGAGGTGAAACCAACTATTCCTGATCCTGTATTGTGTTCCGCTTGCCAGCTGTGATTTATATCACAATGTGGGTGCTGGTATGTTAATTTGGCTCTGCTTAGCTATGTATAAATGTTTTGCATTTCTAACATTTGAGAAACTGACCAAAAACCCCCTGACATTAATTTTACTCAGAGTATCAACTCCTTCATACATAACTTGTACTGTGTCCTTGTAATCAGAGTATTTATGCAGTGTTTTGTTTGAAGTACTAATGAGAAGGAAATATACACACCAAAGCTTGAAAATGTAACAGTTTTATTGTTACTGTGATTAAATACTTTGCAATATTTTATTTTATTTTTTATTTTTTTATTTTTTTTTTTTTAATTATTATTTTAGGGTGTCTTTTCATGTGCACAAACCTAGCTTTCACATCTAATCTCATGCGCTTGGGCAGTGACTGTAGTCAAACATAATGAAAACGTCCCCCATCAGTTTCCCCAAGTTGTTAAACTCTCAGGTCTGAGACACACATTTCATTGTTTCCTCTAAGTGCTTAAGTAAGCCTTTTCACTGAGCATTTAAGACCACCAGCAAAACTCTCACGCCATTTTAAGACCCCTTCTTCTGCATTCCCTATATATAAACCCATCCCAAATAAGACTTGGGGTGTTGGCCAGGACCGGGCTTAGTCCATGAACTGAACGGTCAGTGTCTTTATTCATTTCTCTGTCGTGCTTGGAGAGCTCATAATGGCTTCATTATTAGAGAAGTTAAATTTGTTTGACAATAGCTTAATGGCCCATGCCTAGTCCATCGGCCTTGGCAAGGAGTCCGAAGTAGGTGGAGCTTCATTGAGGGGTTTTTTCAGCCTGGGGTCGTGTTGGGTCAAGCGGGTGTCACCTCGAAGTGAACAAACGTGTAATTGATTTTGGGGACATCCTTACACCCACCCTCCCCTCACACCCACACACCCACAGGAAACCTTTTAAAGACATTGTCATTGGGCAGGGGACCATGAGACAATGTCCCCCTTCAGCTTTTTCCTTCATAAGGTGAAGAAAAGCCTGGATCCAGAGAAGGATACGCTCTAATTTTGTCTATCACTTATGCTGCGGAGGAGACTTTTTTTTTTCCTCTTTAACACTGATTCCATGTCAGTCTCTTAGTGTTGCTCCTTGTCTCATTTTCTGTGAAAACAAATTGTCTGCCATTGACTGAGCAGTTTGATTTGTTATATGTTTAAAACAATAATAAATGAAAAGTGCTATTAGCCCAGGAGCTCCTTACTGCACATGGCTCCTTTTATATGTTAGGGTTGAACTTTACCAGCATCACATTTAGACTGAGGGGAGTTGAACTGTGCTAACAATGAGGAACTACTTGAAGCTTTAACCCTCTAGTTAAGGGTTACTGTTAATTGTATTGTTTCAATTTTGCAAACGCAACAGACAGTGCATAGTTCATAGCATTTTTTCAGACCAGCTCTGTATTTAGCATTTGAGAATGCCAAAAGCATCTTTTGAAAGCAGTCTCTGAATTTGGCCAAAGATCCTGTACACTGGGTCAGGTCCAACAAAACAAGCAGATGAGTGTTATAAAACACCCTGGACAAGTTTTGTTTTGTTGCTGTGTGGTCTTTGACTTTGACTGCGCAGTGCTGTATGTGTACACTAATCTACACATGCACATAAAAAGGAATCTTATCTGGCAGTGGTGGTAAGAAAACAGAGTGGTCCTAAGGCATGGATAGGAAAGAAGTGGTGGGGAAATGTCAGTTGCTGTAGTGACAATGGTTCAGTCCAGTGCTGAGGCTGGTACTGTGTAGCCTACACAGAACAAGCTAAAATTCATTATTATTTTATTTAGGAAAACACCTTCATTGCTTTTTTTAAATTTAATTTTATTTATTTTGCACGTTTTCAGCATTTTAATGCGCCTCTTTTTTTTGTGATATTTGCAAGTTTTTGGTGAATTTTATACATTTTCACAAACCAAAAGTGGCCCAAGGCAGGGTTTGAACAAAGAGCCCTGGAGCTGTGTGATTAAAGGTAATTACATATAAAATATATGGAGTGATTTTCATTCATTTTAAATATTTTATCCTCAGGTGGTGAGACCATTAAGAACATCAACCAGCAGTCTGGAGCTCACGTGGAGCTGCAGAGGAATCCTCCGCCCAACACTGATCCCAATGTGCGCATCTTCTCCATCAGAGGAACACCGCAGCAGATGGAGATGGCCAGACAGCTCATTGACGAGAAGATTGGGGTATGAACTGTGGATTCATAATACAAACCTTGAGCAAGGTTCCATAGACAAATATTTGGATGGCTAAATACATTATATAAATTACACCTCATATCAGTACACTTCAGTTTCACTGCATTTGTACACTACTGTTTATACATGTACCAATTTCTTCAGAATGGATGCATTAATATGGTAGACTGGTTTTGCCCGACCAATCAGCTTGAGCTATACGTGCCAATCTGTTAGACACCATTGATGCTGCCACAAATGAAAGTACTGTCATATTTAGAAAATAGACCATTGCATGATTTCGGGATACAATGCTCTGAAGACATTTCCATGAGAGTTCCAAGATGTGCCCTTCTGATTCCTAGGTTTTGAATTTGAGTTTGAATTTTATCCTTTATAGAACTGGGCAAATTCAAGCAGTAGAATGAAAGTGAAAGCTTGTGAGATTCAGGATGTGGGTTTTTCTGAGTAGTTTGATGCCAGCTGAGGTGGCAAAGTAATGTTTACTTGTGGTCAACATGGGCTTGATTGTAGCAAAGTCTTAAATAGGTGTTTTAAGATTTGAGCCTGAACATGGCGATGGCTTTGATTTTGAAGCATTAGGTTTAATTTTAATAGAAAATCTTTATCCAAATTTTTTGCTGAAATTAAAAGCTCTTTTTGCTGATATTGGCTTTATTGCACCAAAATAGTTGATCTGAAACATGGGGGAAATCTTGAACATTTACTATAGTCGTCAGTGATTTATACCCCACGTCAGTGTATGTTGCATGCTTATAGAATTTCCATTTGTCTTGCTGTTTGTGGCCCTCTAGTAGGTGGTCTTAATTCAACCCAGATTCTTTTGTCTTGGGGTACGCTTGCCGCGTTGGTAAGAGCCAGGGTTTATCCTGCCCACTATCAATCAATCAGCAGAGCTTAATAGGGTGCGTTAGGACCTGTGTGTGACCTGTGACCTCTCCTGGTTTGTTCATTCTATCTGTCTGTTTTCCAGGCCTCAGGGCTGGGGGGCAGCAGCAGCTTCAGCCTCAGTCCTTTCACCCAAGGACCCGCTACTCCACACCAGAAGTGAGCCTCATTTATCTCTTTAAAGTGTTATTTTATAATTACTGTGATAAATTAGGTCATGTTAGGTGGTGGGTTAATTATGTATTTATATGCATTTACATATAAGGGAAGATAGTGTTCACATATTGTAATGTGTTTAGTGTATTTTGCGCGTCATGATGCATATAATCAGGTTTTATAGAACACTGAATATCTACAGAAACTGTAATATTTTGAAATAAATTTTTATCATGAAAGCCTTCAGGTTTCAGTTCCTTTGCCAAGTGGCACACACTCCATAAGTTTCAATGTTGCCAGTTATGTGGATTGTGTTTTTGTCAGTTCTGTTGCCATTTACTGACACGTTGTTCGTTGTGCTTCCCCCACCCACCCCCTTTTTCCTCCTTGGGTATGCTAGTGGACCGCAGACTTTCATGACTGGAGGTTGGGGTGCTACATACCAGACATGGCAGCCTCAGGGGCAGCAGGACCCCAGTGAGTAACTCCACAGTTCTGTAAATATGTTCTCACTAAGGATGCATGATGCATACAAAAATACCTTGGTATCATTATGTAGTTACAGTCATATGCTGAAGTTGAGAGACCTCATTTAAATTTAGTGTTTTTTTTTTTGTTTTTGTTTTTTTTTTTTAAATGATAGTGCACATTGTTCCTGAAGTCTTGATTAGTCATCAAAATTTTAGAGATCTGCTTTATAGAGAAACTTTCTACATGTGACCTGTGCAATTAAGACTGAAATGAACATTGTGCCCCTTTTCTGACAGATTTCACAACTTCTGTGGCATTATTAGCTGATAACTGCTCGGAAACGAGAGAAGAACGGAAACTGTTTTCATGTGCATCACTTGTTGGTTTCCTTTTTGCTGTGACGCTATTGGTCTCTGTCGTTGCAGGTCACAATGGATCTCAGACAGGGCAGATGGATTATTCCAAAGCGTGGGAGCAGTATTACAAAAAGCTAGGCAAGTGTTACTTGCTCTGCTATTTTTGCCATTAACCAAAAGTACTGCTAAACACTTTGGTTATTAATTCATTTTCAGAATTAGTTTGTGACATGCGCTGAATGGAAACCTCCAAATTTATCTGTTTGGTCATGTTCTTTTATGTCAGAATTGAGTTATTTGAAATGTCTTGACATGGCATAATAGACGCTTTTAGCAGCAGTCTTACAGAATTAAATCTCAGGGATACTCAAATCATGCTCAGAGCACTACAGCATTCAGACTTAAGGTTTGAATGTACTGATGTCTGTCTTTTATTTGTCTTCTCCAGGTCAGCAAAGCCAAGCTCAGAGCACCGTTCCTGACTACAGTAAAGCATGGGAGGAGTATTACAAGAAACAAAGTAAGTTTGTTCTCTACTATAAGCTTTAAATGACGTGTACAGTAATCAGCAGTGCTATAGATATCTAACCTCACACTTTCACAGCAAATGGCTAATTGCTGAATTCCATTAATGAACACATTATATATTAAATGTTACGATACCTACACGAGAGGTGTTTATCTATCTACTTATTTATTTTAATAACTAAATTGACTATATCCAGTTTAATGACAGTTACAACAGTTAAATAAATTATTTTCTTTATTATATTTTACTAGCAGTAGTTTGTGTGTTCGTTCAGATTTTCTTTTTTGGATGCATTTATCCAAGGAATTCAGCAAGCTGCCAATTGTTTTCTTTGTTTGGAGAAACTGCATAAAACTGGTGGCAGAAATTGACAGTATTATGGAGATGAAGATTTTGATATGTTGAAAGTGATGCATACATGACTTCCTTTAGAAACCATTGGAATCCATTACTGAGGTCTTACATGCCCTTTGTATATGGTCACTCCCATCATCCTTTTCTTTCATTCTTCCCTTCTCAGGTCAGGCTGCAGCTCCTGGGTCTCAGCAGAGCTCCCCTCCAGACTACAGCGCTGCCTGGGTGGAGTACTACAGACAACAAGGGGCTTACTACGGCCAGGGGGCTCAGCAGACTCAGGCTCCAGGCCTTCAGGTACTCACACAAACATGTCTTACAATCAATCACCAAAGCAAAGTGAGGTCAATATATTAGCTTACAATTTAAGACAATCTGTTCGATTGTGACCTGGATATTTCAGCAGTTCTCATTTCTGTCTCTCGCAGGATCATTAGAGCGGATACCCTTTAGTTGAAGATTTTTGAATGATTGAGAAGATGAAACAAACCTTTTGTAACAGAGGTTTCTAGATTTGCAACGCCTTGAAGACTTTTACTTTTTTTTCTTAGTGAGAAACACTAGCTGTAGAATGACTTATACAATTTAAGAAAAAAGAAAGATTTCTAAATCAGGAACATAAAAATTGTTACTAAATACTTGTGTACACCATTATTTGAATGAACAATTTCCGGGATCCTTTTTGGACAACCAGAGGGGTGTTTTTTTTTTTTTTTTTTTTTTTTTTTTTTTTTTTTTTTTTGTCCCTCACCCTTTCCTCCCCTCTTTCTTTTTCTCCTGTTCTTTTTTTTTTTTTTAATTCAAGTGAAATAGCCAAAATGAACCCCGGAATTGTAACATTTCAGCAATCGCAATATAATCTATTTTTTCTAGTTCTGTTGCAATAAAATCGTAATTATGGGCTTAGCAGTCTTGAACATATTTTGTTTTGTTCTTGTCATGAAATGTTTTAAGAATGTGTAAAAAAAAATGTTTTTTTTTTTTTTTCGTTTTACATAAAGCAATTTTAATTCAGTGAGATAAACTGTGATGTTTTGTTACAGGCAAATGTTTTTTTTTTTTTTTTTTTTTTTTTGTTACACAATACGGTGAGTGATGTTGGCAAATAGCAGTCAATTCCTAATTTAATTCCTCTTGTGTTTTGTATTCTGTTTTTCATTGTCATTTTATTGTACTCTGGTTTAAAAAAAGGTGCAATATCTTATTTCATATTTGAAACAAAGATGGATTTCGCTAATATTTTGACAGACGTTTAACTTGTAGTTCTTTAGGGTTTTTTTTTTTATTTTTATTTTTTTTTCTAGGCATATGGAAATGTAATGGCTAATTTGTATTACCTTGATCTGATATGGGAAAAGGGGGTCTTGCATATTGTGAGTTTATTGCCTTTGCTATCTTGTAAAACTATGTATGTACACTCAGATACTTGACTAAATACTTTATTTAAATATATATAAATATATAATTAAATCAAAGACGTTTTTCTTTTTTCTTCATGGAGTCATTTTTGCAGGAAAACTGTCCCTGTTTTTCTGTTCTGTTTTCTTACTGAATTTTTTTCAAAGATCGTGAATGTGTAATTTGAAATTTGATGTTGCATCTTCATATATGGACAAAATGAGAGATGATAGGTTTTTATGTATGTTCTGTACTTAAACCGTTCAAGACTGCTAAGCCTCCAGATTCCTATCTGTGTATTAATTGTAGTTTTTTATATTCTAAGTATTAAGATCAAAGTTGTCTTATTTGGTACCACCCAGCTCCCTTGATGCCCCAACCAGTACACACTGTGGACTCATGTACAGTCCGATGCTAATAACTTTTTAAGTAATTATTTTTCTTTCTACTCTGTGTGATCTAATATATGTATGAATGATTAGTTACAAATTGAATCTAGTATTAACTTCATTGCGTAATGAAAAGGGATATTATAATTTCAAATGTTTAATTTTAGTGTTTTATTTTCCTCATGTGTACAGGTAACCGTGTATTAAAAACATCAAAAGACTACTTTTTGTGTTTTTGCTTTATTTTAATCCTTTTTGCTTTCTTTTTTTCTTTTTGGTTGTCTGTAACACATTCCGGTTCATCTTTTCACTTGAAGCGCCGTGTAGCCAAGACTGGACAGTCCACAGCTCTTTTCATGTCACGTTTTGAAAGATGACTATGTATGTGATGCATCGCTTTGTATTATTTGTGGTGTGTAAAGAAGAAATCTATTTTCTATGCTACTTTATAACCTTTAACAGCTGAAATAAATGGCACGCAAGTTCCTTGTGGTAAGATGGAGAGTTCCTTTATGTAGTTCAACAGTTTTCTTTGTTGCAAACTGATTTATAGAAATGTTTCTTAAAAATGAAGTTGCGTTTGAGTGTCGGTAAATGGTTTGTTTCAATTCTTTATTACTATCACTGTTGTTTGTAATTATGTAATTGCATAATTCATTTTGAAGTGATTTAATTATATTTACATTGGATTTGCATTCTGCATCAGCATTGAGTCTGCATTTATTTCATTTTAGTCACTATGTGGTTTCATGTTTCAACAAACTCTTCTACTTTCAAACACAATGTTTAATTCACACATCATCGAACTGTGATCAAGGAATAATATCACATTGCTCCATGCTTCTAAGTAACTGACTTCCCTTACGTTACTGTGCCAACATGCCCCCAGTTGCCTTTAAAGGAGGAAAAGTGTGGGCATCCCTCCCCTATTTTCCTACAAAAGACACATCTGTCCATCTGCTGTAATCTGAAACTTCATGAAATATCACTGTCACCAGCTCCGTATGAAAAAGTGAGCAATTAAACGGTGATGCACATTATATAAAGGGAACAATTTTGAGTCCTCTGGCTGGTAGTAAAGAGTGGCCTGGACTAATCCAGTGTGGAGAACGCTCTTGCCTCGGGCCTAACAATATGTAGCTGAACAGCAGGCGAAGTGGAGTTCAGCAGATTTGGGCTCCATTAACCTTTTAAACCTTTTAAAGAGTGTGTTTGGGGGTCCACACTTCAACTCTAATAATGACTAGAATTTAGATTAGTTCCAGAATAAAAATAAACTTTTAATCATTAAAATCTGAAAAGTAATTCTGAGATTGAATAGATTGTACTTTCAAGCCTGATTTTATGCTTCATTTCTTTCAGAATTATCAACCAATAAAAATGACCCAAAAACATTAACTTGAATTTACATATATTTAAAATAAATACACAGCTCCTTTCTGAGAACTAGACTACACCATGACACCAGAGAACAGAGCACAACAGCAAACCTATTAAATATTAATGCACTAAATATAAAAGTAAAATTAAAGTAGTATTTAATTTGAGCTTGAATGAAAGTTTTCCTGTGTATTTTCATTAGAGCTACAATTCAGTCTTATATTTTTATTTATAGTTGCACTTATATAGAACCTTTCTAGACATCCAAGGGCTGGTTACAATCAACACATGCTGACATTTAATGTTTGTTTGGCATAATATAAAAAGGTTACATATTGTAAAACTGCCATTACAAGACTAATGTAAATAGATGCAAAGAGGACAGACAAAACATTGTTATACAAACAGAGGACATACAACTTGTGTGGAGAATGATTACAAAGGACAAGAGCATTGTCTCTTGATCACCAAGAAACGAGGGCATCCCTGACTAATTAATGCCTGCGATTAAAGGATTTAACTATTTAAAATAACAGGATTATTGTGTGTTAATTACTCAATTACATCATTACGTGATAATTACATGGAAAACAAGGGAGACTGCCCAAGATATTCTTAAGTTATAGGAATGAGGAATGGAAGCCTGAAGGAGCTGAAGGCTCCTGGGCATATAAGAGGATAACTGAGAACTGAGGAAAGCATGGCTGCTTTGCCTGGATTAGTGTGTGTGCGTGTGTCCATCCATCTTTTTCCTGGAGGGCCACACCACTAAATTCTTGAAGGTTTAACATCTTTATAAATGTGACTTATTATTTTGGTAGATTTACATATTTGCCTGAAGCACACTGTAGCTATTTACCTTCAAAGCTCAAGTGCGTATTAATTAAGGCACAGTAGACAACAGCCAATTAGAACAGAGGTCATTTACATACGTACTTTAAAAGTAGAGGACAGGGAAAATTAAATAAATAAAAATGTATAGCATGGGCTTTTTAATTAACACTAAAACCTATTCCAACGGGATGGTCCTGGTGTCATTAATTCTTTTACAGATTGTTTTTTTTTCTCCCTCCTACCCTGAGAAAAACAACAGGCTGTTTTTTGTATTACACCTAACTCAGAGCTCATCTGATCATTTCAATTCCACTTGGATACAATCCACTACAATTTTTCCATTGGGGAGGGGGGTTTGGCCACTGCTACTATCTGTATTTAGTCTCAGTGTGTGGATCCACTAAACCTGCTTCCAAACCTCAATATAGATCTAATAGATGCTTAAGAAGTGTCACTGAATCACTTCCTTTTTCTGGAAAGAAAATTCACCAAAACCATAGGCTGCTCAGTAAGTAATTACTTACTAGTATTGATGTGAATTCCTTAAAGATTTAGTGATAACACAACACACTAGAAGCTCATTCATCTTGTAGATCGTCCTGTTAATGAAATAAAAACCATGAGTTTTATCAATGCACAATGTATCATCAAAAACATCCAACTGATAAACCTTAACAGTTTTAAAAAGGAGTAAAGCACAGTAAAATTAAAGGGACAAGCAAACTGAATAATTCAGATCTTTCCTCTACCTCATTCAACACATTCAACTCTAACTCTCAGCTAGCTCCCAAAGCCTGAAGGATTTAAACTGGGTGTGTGAGAAGTGGGAAAAGTAGAGCCCTAATCTCAACAGGGCTGAGTTTGATAGCCCTTTAGGGGCTGCGTGTTTAAACAGACTCGGACACGCTCCTTTCCTAAAGCCAACAATGCATCCACATGAGCACAGATTAAAAATAACAGCATTGAATTCTAAGTGAATTCCAGCTTCTGTGTTCACATAAGTTAACTAAGCCTTCCATACAATTGACTGTACCTTATGTACACAGTGTTATAATCACGGCAGAGAAAGGTGTTTTAAAAAGTCAAGGGATAAGAGATGGAAAGTTAGTTATCAGCGTAAAATATGTGTATTATATGACATGATATTGTAGCCGTAGGAAGCTTCAGCCACATATATTTGGCTCTTGAAATACATCAGTCATGGAGCAAAACGATGAGTCTCGTCTCCTGTTTTATTCTGTATTGAATTTCACTATCACTCACTACTGATTTCATGCTGCATGCTCTCTTGAAAGCGTCCCAGAGGACCGTGTACTGGAGGATTTGCAATATTCACACTATCTCTGGGCATTGCATTGTGAATATGTGCACACAGCAGCAGGGGGCTTCAGTGGAAGGCCCCCCCACTCTAAAGCAGCTGCTCACAGATCCAGCCTTGCTTTCCATCCTCTTGTGTGTTTTAATGTTATACATGACCCTTTCCGATAAAATCCATGGAGGATGTAACATGTCTTAGTTGGTTTAATCACTTGCAGGATTAAAGCTACCTGTCAGATCCACAGAATGTGTATGTGTGTGTGTGTGTGTGTGTTGTTAGGTGGGGTGTGTTTATAGCGCAAATATAGGTAATTTCTTATGTTAATTTTTTTTTTGTAACATTAAGTTACTTCAGCAAACAAATGCTTTAATAAACCTGATTTAAAATGAACTTAACTTACTGACATATGCAAAAATCGGTGTTTTTAAATTTATATTTAAGTGAAAACATCTACAAAGAACAATATATAACGGGTTTTGTCTGAATAGTGTGTTTCTTTAATTTCACTTATTGTTGCAGGGATGTTTCAACTTTGTTAAATTGCTCACTATCACAAGGAAGTAATAGGTTCAATTTTTTTTATCTATCTATTGCTATTTCTCAGGTATATACTTATTATACACGTATCCTTCAGCACTGCCTTGTAACCAATCGCTTCTGTAATTTTAAATAATATTTCTTGCTACAGCCACACTGCAATTTCCTCCCAAGATCAATAAGGTGTTATATCTTGTCTTAAAGCTTAAAGCTTTTCTTTAAATACTATTATCTGCTATAGGCGATATGTCTGGTTGAATAGTAAAGTCAATTCTACATGAACAGTGGACAATTCCTGTATAATTTATTGTTGGATTATGAAGAAAAAGTCGCGTCTGAAGTGTCCTGTGGAGTTAAGCAGGTGTTGCGGAGCCGCACTCACCTTTCCTGCGGATTTAAGCCCATCTTCCATGCTGAGAGGTCCACCTTCGGCTCGAACAAAAAGAAGCGCTCCCAGAGGACAGAGGGTCATCTCTGCTCCTGCACATATGACCATAATTATTCAAATTATACCAAATTGTGCCAGTTATATTGTAGACTTTGAGCAATATATGTTTGAATGGTGATTTTTAACGTTTTCACTATCATACATATAACGTCTGTATGGAAAACAAGACCTAGATGATTGAATGTACAGTTTTTGACATTAAGAACATTTAATTTAATAAAAGTTCCAGCTGCACTTTACATTGTGAAATAAACAGAAATTAATTATTTTTCCATTATCTTCAGAATGTTTCGTTCCTCAGGTTCCTGAAATACGTTTTGTTCTGACAGTGATTATTTATTATTTGCATATTTTAAAAACATGTGATGCACGAACCAATAGAAACCGAAAGTCCAGGATTTCTCAATAATTCGTAGTTTTAAGAACTTAATTTTATTGTTTTTCCTGGGCATTTTCTTGAAAGTTACAATTGTGGTGATACAATAAAGATATTCTTTAAGTAATAAATTCAACTAATAACTGTTCATTCAAAATTATTATTAAAGGTTAAATTCAGAAAGTGTAAGGTCTGCTGCTGTTAAAAATGTCAACAAACAGTAGATTTAAAGTAGTAGATTTAAAGTAGCAGATTTAAAGTAGTTTAATTAGTTAAAGCATTTCTGTTGAAGTTAGTGGGGAGTGTTTTTTTTTCTTCTTTTTTTTTTCTCGTGTGTGTTTTTAAACTCACCGTAAGTCCACTTTTCCATCCTCTTTTCTCCTGGTCAGTCAGATTCCAGTGCTGGGCAGTGAGTCTGTCCTCAGGAACAGCGTGCAGGATTGATTTTCCTGCAGCAGCTGTGAATAGTACAAAATAAAGATGTTCACCCCACGCTGGAGCACTGAAAACCAGCCCAGCAGAGGCAGAGGAATGGACAGAATCACAGCAGAGGTGAAGAAAAGATGAATACATACACAGCTGAAACACGCTGACACAATGTGAGGGCTTCATACAAAACCCTATGAATATGAATCTCCTCAGAGAAAAGAGGAGCAGAACAATGCAGCACAGAGAAACGTATTTTTTTTTCACCCAAACCATTCCCATTACACCACTAGACACAGCCAGGCGGGGAATTACCTCCTTTTATTTCCCTAATTATTTGCATAAGGAGACAAACTGGAAAGGTTGACATATACAGTTTTAACAACAGTAGTGATAACAAGGCACTTTCTCAATGAGAAAAAAAGATTCTCCCTCAGAATGAAACCTTGACCAGGTTTAAACAATAAAACAATAATTGTTTTTATACAAAGAATCCAAGACTTTGCTACAACTGGATTGACTAATAAAACATTTCATTTACTTTAAAGTTACATTATTTCCTGCTTTTCTCAGCCAATAAATAAAAAAACACTTTCTCTGCAGCTTTCGAGAACACTGCTGCAAAAAAAATGAAAAAAATCTATAAAACATAACTTCACATTTGTTTTATTTCCCCTAATATGTTAATTAATTAATAGCGAATAAAATGACATAAATAGGTTTGTTTTTTAGATTAGTGAAGGCTACTTATTTTCTTTTAGAAGATCAAGACTAGGGGGGGGGGGTCCAAACTTTTGCATACTAGTGTAAATGAACTCAAGCTATTCTTTTTATTCTTGTGACACCTCATGAGTGAGATTCATCTGTTGAGCAACTCACTCTCTCTCTCTCTCTCTCTGCCTCCCTCTCTCCATACACAATCTCTCTCTCTCTCTCACTCTCTCACACACAAACACATACAGACACTTGCTCACCCTCTATTCGTGGACTCGTAGAGGGGGCTGTCCCCTCCACAGAGAGTTTCTCTTTCAAAGGGAAACAGTTCAGCAGAGGGAGGAGGGCAGGGCCATTAATAACTCATTAGTGAGGGGGCTGAACCCCAATATAAGAGCGGCTTCTCAGAGCGGGGCACTTACTTTCGTCTTGTCCCGAGAAGAGGAGAGGTGAAGATAGGAGAGGAGCAGGGCTGATCACTTTCCCTCTTTATTCTCCGTCCGCATCCAGGTGTTTTCCGCAAGTCCCCGGCTATGGGCTCGGTTTTCCCGGCTGAAGCTCTGATGATGAAGTGTGGCTTCAAACCTCAGACTCACTCTCTCTGCGACATCATCACCTCCGACATTCTGCACAGCTTCCTGTACGGACGCTGGAGGAACGTGCTCGGAGAACATCTGCCCGAAGATAAACAACATCTACATCATCATCACCACCACCACCACAGCAACATCAGCCCCAAAACGGCCTTCACCGCAGAGGTCCTTGCACAGTCCTTCAGTGGAGGTGAGATCACATACAGACAGAGTTTAACCCACTTCTAAAGTCATGACATGCCTGTATCTCCTTCTGTTAAACTTTTGTTATAATGACATCCCATAATAATGTCTATTAACTTAGCATCCCTTATTTATAGATGTCAACTTTCTAATTCTATTCACATCACAAACCTATATTTATGTCTATATTTGGGTTTTTACATTTCCATTCCATATTGGTATCTACCTTCATTAACTTTCAATTAATATTTCTATTGAAAAGTCCCATCATAAGTTATCCTTGCTTTAAATATATTTGTATATATAATCTACAACAAACTGCTGCCAATAATATCTATGATCTAATGTTTGTATCTCTTATATGTATCTTTAGTTCAACAAATATTCCTTTAAGTGTTATACACATGTGGTATTAACTTTATATTCCTCTTAAATGTCAGCACTTATCTGTACTTACTTCCTTTAAGTGTCTTGCATATTTATATTTCTGTCTAATACATGTCTTATTAAGTTCTATTAATTTTCCTGCGTCTGTTATGCTTGTTAGTTCTGCTTTTATTTTGACTGTGTATGTGTATTTTTGAGCATTTTGAACTACTTGTCATCTTAAATGTATATTAATTTAAATAGACGTTCATTGCATCTTTGCTATTTTCAGCTGCATATAATAGCCTCGATGTTTTATAATCAGCTCTGTGTTTAAATGTGTCCTGTATGGAAAAGGCAGGTTGCGTATCACAGCAGACCATGAAGCTTCAATACTGCGGTTAAAATGTTACAGGTTTCTGTAGTTTAATAAGTTTAGAATGCTTTGCTGTACATTTTCCTGGCAAATACATACATACATACATATATGTGAAGGCAATTCCAATGGAGTAACTGCAAAGTAGCGTAGCGGTAGATGTACTAATGTTGTAGAGTAGCACAGTGTTTCCAAAAGAAAAGGAAATTTCAGACAGAGGTCCTTCATCAACTGTGCAAGTGTTTCTGAACGTCTAATAATCATTTGTTATTACAATTTAATTAATTTATTAAATATTTTACTAAATATAGGTAATTCAATATTAAATAGTGTATTATTCTACACTATTACTCTACAACGTCATCCATCTCTATCTTATATATTATAAAATGATTATAAACACTAAGAATGGAGGGGCCTGGTATATGTATTATATACATGTTTTAGATCAGATGTTTGTTATTTTTTACCTAAAGGAGCATGATGTACAAACAGTGTAATATATGATATTGTTTAAAGCACTGAGCCTAATCTAGATACATTTATTTAACATATAATTGAATCTTTAATATAGAACATAGTGAATGTGAACTATAAATGTAATAAGGTTTATATGTGTCCTCAGCCAAAACATTAAATTAACCATTTAATCACAGTGCCTGACTAAAAGACATGTAATATCTCAACGATTTATTTATCTGGATATAAAAAAGTAAACTGCAGAGAAATGTGGTCTCTGTGGAGTAGGTTCACCTTTTTTCATGGTGAGCAGAGAGAGAGAGAGAGAGAGAGAGAGAGAGAGAGGGGACTCAGTTTCTTTCCCAAGGTCTCAGTGTCTCTGTGACTTGGGGCATTACTGTTTCTCCACCATTTCTCCCACTTTGTCTCTTTTCTTCGAGGCCCATTGAGCCCCTTTAAGGCGTTTAGTGCTCTGACCCCCTCCGTTTCCAGGCCTGTTAGGCGTGTAACTGCTGCTGACCAAAGAAAGGAGGGCATTAAATTCATTTGGTTAACTTTGTGCTTGACCTGAGAAAAAGTTTCCACTTAAAATACGGGAGGGGAGGGGAAAGGGCTTAGGGAAAGAAGGAGAAAAAAAAAAGAAAAAAGACCCCCCTCCTTAACCAACACCCACCTTTTCTTTGAGATGTCCCCAGCCTTTTTCTTTCCCCCTTTTTTCATTTTTTATCTGGTATTCATCCATCTCTGGACAGTCTCTTTTCCTCCTCTGGCTGCGCTGAGGCCTTTCTCTTTTTCTTTCTCTTACTTTGTCTTTTGAAGGCCTCTCTCTCTCTCTCTCTCTGCGTATCTCTCCTTTTTAATGAAATCTCTCGTTCTGAGTTTGTTCTCTTTCTCAGGCTCTTCATTCTCTCTCTCTCTCTCTCTCTCTCTCTCTCTCTCTCTCTCTCTCTCATATTTATAAAATAAAGCTCCCTGTTCCTCCTATAACGTACCGTGAAGGCTAATGCTAGTGCCATTCACTCTATGGCAGGCGGCTAATCGCCTTGCCACTTTCTTTTTCTCTCGTCTTTTCTTTATTCTTTTCTTGTCTTTCTTTTCACTTTTGTTTTCTTGTGAAATTCCCTGGTCTTTTAAACAAGCTCCCGTTTCATTCACAGCAAATTTATTGCTACAAAGTCCTTAAAAAGGATAATGAATTTGGAATTAGCCGCTCGCTTTTTTATTTTTTCCACCGGAGGGTAATGAATATCTTGGGGAAGCTGAACTAATCTTTGCACTGAGACCGTTTAACCTCTCCCAGCTCCCACTCCTCTCAGAAATATAACAATAACAATGATAATAATAGTAATAATAATAATAACAACAACAATAATAACTTTCTTAAGGTTTCAGTGTTTCAAGTTTTAAAATAATAATCCTTAACGAACACGAAAATGAGAAACGCACTCCACTACTGCTAAAATGTGCAAAAAAGTAAAAACAAATAGTGTTTAATACTTACACAATGTGTTCATTTAGAAATATAATTGTTAATATTCATTAAAACAGACAAAAAATGTGTGACCAAAATCCTTTCAAAAGCAATATGTATATTTTAATAATATTGAAATAACTCCTCTTTTTTAAACAAATACTTTTTTTTAATTCACTGCACTTTAACCTTAAATAAACGTATTAAATTAATTACTTTAACAATGAGGAAGAATTGTGATGA
Source organism: Hoplias malabaricus (assembly GCF_029633855.1). Lineage (NCBI taxonomy): Eukaryota > Metazoa > Chordata > Actinopteri > Characiformes > Erythrinidae > Hoplias > Hoplias malabaricus. The sequence goes on along the minus strand of NC_089801.1, from coordinate 20,707,295 downwards.
TTGGTGCTGGGCTCTGTAATACCTCAGCTTAAACCTGAGGTATTTTTAAAAATCATTATTTTATTAAACCCAATATTTATGGTTTTATTTATTTATTTATTTATTTATTGCATTGTGCCTGTTACAGAAGTGCAGAAGCTGTCCAGTCTGGTGCTGCCCAGTGAAGTAATCATTGCTCAAAGCTCTATCCCAGGTGAGGGTCTGGGGATTTTCTCTAAAACCTGGATTAAAGCTGGCACAGAGATGGGACCCTTCACTGGCCGCATCATCTCCCCCGAAAACATAGATTTGCTCAAGAACAACAACCTCATGTGGGAGGTGAGAAAATACGTTAAACACAAAAAAATGTCTCTTATATTAGTTCTTCAAAATGAAAACCTCACTCATAGTCCATTCTCCAGAGTCATAGAAACGTTTCAGGGCACTTTCCTGCTCAAAAAGCTTTTCAGAAAATCTACAGGTACCTTATACGATCTCTACAGTAAACTTGTAGTAAGTTACACCTTAAAAATTAAAGGGGCCACAAAAGGATTTTTGGATCAAAGCTGTATAAGAACCACATTTATTATCTTAAGAACTTTTTAAACATCTTTGAAAACATTTTTTGTAACTTACTTTTAAAATAGTGTTATCGAATGAAGTTAATAAGTGGTCAGTTTTGATTCTTGAATTACTTTTTGAATTGTTTGTTCAGTTCAGTATTGGACACTTTCCACATTGCTTACATATCTGTTTCTGTTTTAACATTCAATGCATCTGAAATTAAACTATAAAGACGGCACCTAATTCCAGTTGTGATTGTGCCAAAATCATGGGCTGTTTAAGATCATTGACAAATATTCTTACAATAAATAATCATATAATAAATAATCATATATTGTCGCTGTCCAAAGAAAGACAAAGTAAAAATGATTCCATGTAATTTTGGAGCATTTCTATTGGTTCGTTCATCATGAAATTTCCACACGATATCAGCTGCTGGAGATGGAGATACATGTTTTTGTTTGCGAAGTGACAGTATGGTCCAAGTATATTATATGCTTAGATTATGCAGAATAATGGTTCTCACATATCTTTCATGTATCATTCATTCTCACACATATATCATTCACTAAAATGATTGTGTAAATAGTCTGCGAAATCACCTTTGTGTAAAAGCCCTATTATTAATCTCATATTGAGACTGTGAAGCAGAGAATTTACAATTGTAATTGTAAATTCACCACAGTATTCCTCCTCTGTGTGTCCAGGTGTTTAATGAGGATGGGACGGTGCGCTGCTTTGTCGATGCCAGTCAGGAAGACCAACGCAGCTGGATGACTTACATCAAATGTGCCCGAAATGAACAGGAGCAGAACCTGGAGGTGGTGCAGATTGGCAGCAGCATCTTCTACAAAGCCGTGGAGGTCAGACTCAAACAAAAATATAATTAATTGCACATATATAATGGTATACATACCATTGCATTGCCCTACATGTCAAAACACTTTCCATATCAGTACACGTCTTTGTAGGTTTACATTTACTTACTGTGGCCCACCTGTAAGGCCACGTTAAAAAAGGAAAATACAGAATTTACTTCATATACATTCTTTACACTTTTACATTTCATTTTAAAACTTTATCTTGAGTGAACTTCTGTGAAGCTGCTTTGTGACATCATCAGCTGTAAAACTCTCTACAAAACAGTTTGACTTGGAATTTGATACACAATGTTTGATCATTTTAAGACTGTTATTTATTAGTGAGAAACTTTATTAGTGAGAAAGGACTTTGCGTCCTTTGCTTTGATTTAGACCATTCCTCCGGACCAGGAGCTGCTGGTTTGGTACGGAAATACTCACAACACATTCCTGGGTATTCCTGGAGTTCCAGGAACTGAAGAGGAACATCAGAAGAAGAACAGAAATGGTGAGACATCTAACAAAGTGTTTGTGGGGGTTGTCCATAAAAAAAAAAAAAAAAAAAAAAAAATATATATATATATATATATATATATATATATATATATATATATATTATAATGGATATTGATCGCAGATGCATTTTAGAAAATGTACAATTGCTGTGATTGAATAAATACACGTCATAATTCAGTTAATTATGACGTGTTCAATTCATACAATTATTTATTTCCATGAGAGAGAGAGAGAGAAAGAGAGAGAGAGAAACTGAAATATTCAGCTCTTGTGTGGGTACTGAGCTGATAATAATCAGTGGGCATTTTAGGAACTATAGTCATTAGTGTTTTTTAATTGCCCGATAATTACATAATTACCCTGAGCTGTTTACGCTGTGACAGAAGACTCCTTTTTTTTTTCTCAGAAATCTGTACCCTAGCTCCCTCTAGTGGTGAATAGTTCACTGTGGTCATTTGGACAGTATTTTCTGAACCAGATATGTAAATAAAATGTAGATAAAGAGCAATATAGTAATACTTGTGTATTATGACACATCATAGCATACCATACTGTGGACATTTTAAATTATTTTAAATAATTTAAAGGACACTGATTTGGTCAATTGTATTTGGTCCTTTATAGTTACCATCCCAGACATCATGCAGGTGTGGGCCACTTTCTGTAAAGATACAGCAGGTCCATTGTCGGGCTGCACACTGCATGTGAACAAAAAGAAAGTGGCCCACGTATTAAAAATTCTTATTAGGCCACATGTATAAAAAACCCAGACCTGGTCCAGTTCTGGCGAAGATAAGGCGGTACTGGTCTTGTCAAACAAGGTAGAATCAGAAGTGGTCCAAGATGAGTGGTCCCCTCAGGTGGGCCATGAAAATGAGGGTAAAATATAGATTTTAAATCAACACTTGATAGTATTTTTACCTTAAAATCACAGCTTCAAAATCACTGTGCTGCTCCACTGACCTGTATTAGTGAGAATAGACCCTCTGTCATTGCTCCCTGGGGCTCAGCACTGCAGAAACTGCACTGTGTAACTTTTGGAGGAGGGTAGGACGTCTACCAAGTCCCCCCCAAATGCCATAAATGCAAATATTGAGAATATCACTAAAGACCATGTCAAACATTACAGATTTCCCTCTGTCTTTCTTCTCAGATGAACTCCACCCATGTGATGGCATCCCTTCTTCCTCTCCTTCCTCCTCCTCTTCATCCACCTCCTCCTCCTCTTCCTTGTCTGCCACAAGCCGCATGCGTTGCGTCATCTGCCACCGAGGCTTCAACTCGCGCAGCAACCTGCGCTCACACATGCGCATCCACACCTTGGACAAGCCCTTCGTCTGCCGCTTCTGCAGCCGGCGCTTCAGCCAGTCGTCCACGCTGCGCAACCACGTCCGCCTGCACACAGGCGAGCGGCCGTACAAGTGCCACGTGTGCCAGAGCGCATACTCGCAGCTTGCAGGGCTGCGGGCCCACCAGAAGAGCGCCAGGCACCGTCCAGCCAACACTGAAGCGAACCCTGCCCCCTCTCCACCGCAGATCAGCAACATGAGCTCCATGGCCCCGCCGCTGCCGCTGGTGCACCACATTGCAACCATGGTGCTCTGAGGAGTCGGGGCTTGAGCCTGGACGCTCAAAAAAACACTGCACTTTAACCTCCTAAACCCCCCAGCAACATGTGACGCACTGGGCCTTTATGCTTAGTGCCTACATCTGTTTATGTATCTCTCAGTTGTTTTAACACATAATTATGCATCAGTTAATCCTCAATCCCACAGAAATGTAATGTCCGAGGGTCAGACAGAGCACACTGCAGTTTCAGCCCTATTGCTGGCATTGGGAGGTTGTGAGTTAAATCCCTGGGGACAGTTAGTGTCCTCCTCCAAGCACGCTGATGTCCTCTGACGTTGCATTAGATTGAAAAGATACAGTGGTGTTTCATATGTCTCCCAGGATTGTTTACATATAGAACATCTAGTTTACATTAGACATATTTACAGACTGTAATGAGAAACAATGGAGAAACATCAAACAAAACTGTAGAGCAACTGAGCAGTAAAGCTGTGATGTGAGAGGTACATAGTTGCTGGGAGAACACCTTTGGGTCCTTTGGTTGTGGTCATAATGTGGTCATTTGTCCCCAGTGGCAACTTAAATACTGAACACTGCTGTGAGGATTTGATGGCATTCAGCCATGAGAGCAATAGTAAGGGTCAGGTAATGATTATTTTTGGATAAAAAAAATATTTCAGAGAATACAGTTCCAATACACTTCAAAATGCAAAGATGGGGGCTTTATGCCCCTCGAGTTTACACTTGGCATTGAGCACACTTATGGCTTTGTCCTGTGAAATCTCCAGAGTGTATCGGTTCACATTTGTGGATATTTGTGAACCGGGTGTCTACATTCCTTTTTTTGTGTGTGGTCGCAATTTCCAGCTTTTTAATGGTCATTTTATGTCAATGCTTTTCCAGATTTAACAGATTTGCCCTAAAAGAACAAAGATGTAAATCATTAAATCTGCGTGGAACATATTCAGCCGCTAACAAAGGTACATTCATAGTTAATTAATTCAGGGATGAGGAAAGTTAGAAATAAATACGACCACAAAATGACGTAAACCCTGTAAATATGTTGTGAATATGTATCCAAGCCTATGAAGCAACAGGTGGAGAGTTTATTGATGTAAATATACACGACTCATCACATAAACTCATGGTGTAGATTAAACTGTGAGGCATTGTTCTGTATCACAGTGTATCAGATGTAAATATGTTTGTATGGTTTCGTTATTGTTAATAAAAATTAATGAATCTTCTGTCTTCATGTTCATTTTTGTTGCGCAAAATTTCTTCCATTTAGTTTGCCTTCGTTACAAATAATTTTAAATAATTATATTAATAATAATTAATAAAATAAAAATAATTATATTAAACAGGAAAGTTTGAAAGATTGAGAGCTCAGACTGAACGCTGAAAAAAGGTGATTAAAGTGAGGTTATTTGTCACTTTATTGACTTTATAAAGTTTATAATATTAAATGTGCATTTTCCCAGGTGTCAGGGGAAAATAGCAGAATGAGAAATCAATAACAGTCACCGAGTCCCAATAAAGAGGTACTGCGTCTCTTGTGCTGACACAGCACCCAAGGTGCAGTTACAGGTTTTATCCACAAGGCGACGCCAAAAAACTTGAAATAGGTTAAACTTGATCACATATCGTGCAGGTTTATAATACTGAACTTAAACAGTTATTATTATTATTATTATTATTATTATTATTATTATTATTATTACTTGATCCTTCATATTTCAAAATACACAGCAGATAAAATGTAAATCTTTTACTTACACATCAAACTCAAGCATTTTGCCAGATTGTATACATTTGTGTTTAATTTTAGTCTTAACCTAACATACTTTTTTCATTCTCTCTTTTTAAAGGACAGTTTAAAACAGATATTTTTAATGAACACTCAACTTTAATTTGGCTCATTTTTATATTATCTATAACTTTTGAAACTCTTTTTAATTTTCATTCATAATTATATGCTCATTCTCAGACTGTAAACAGTATTATAGTTCAGAGAATGAATGCTGGTCTAGAATCATTTTTCATGCTGTTCTTTTGTCACATTTTAAAAACCGGAAATTGTGCTTAATATAATTTTTTAAAGTGTAATTCCCGTTGGTGTCCGCTGGGAGGAAGCACGGTGATGAGCTCTCGGCCCTCGCTGCCGTTGTATGCTTAGCTGAACTTATGTGTGCTTTTAGGTCCTTTACACCTTTATTTGCTACACAAAACATGGGAGTTTCTTTTTTAATTCATCCGAGAACTTACATTTACGTTTCGGCATCGCTGCTCGAGATGAGGGTGGGTACAGGAGCTTTGTCTGACGTAAACAAGGACTACTGACGTGCAGACTGACCAATTAAATGTTTACAGAGAAGGTTATCGACCAATAACGGTAGCTCTACAGTCAGACCGTCCAATCAGAAGATTTCAGGCTACTTCACCACGCCCCCTTCTCACTCAAGCGAACCAATCGGAGTAGGGGCGGGACTAGTTTGTGAACGAAACTTCTCGAAGTTCTATGTAAGCTCTAGAAAAACAAAATCCCAGACGTTTGTGAAATTCCACCCGGACATTTTTTAAGTCTAAAAAGAGGAAATGTCCGGGTAAAAGAGGACGTCTGGTCACCCTATATTTGATTTACTATTAAAAGTTTTGCTTGTATGTGTCCACAAAGGTAGCACAGTGGTTCTGTCCACTCCAAGGTGCTCCAGTGACCTCTCCTGGGTTCAATCCTTGTCCCAAGTCACTGTTTGTGAAGAGTGTATCTGATGTGAGCGAAGTTTTTACATTTCTATAAATGAACCTTGAGCTTTACCCTTTCCTTTGAAAAACTGGCCTTTTTACTTTTTAAATTATTTCCCCCAACATTTATGTTCATCCTTAAACACTCATCTGTTCATTCATCTGTTCACAGCCTAGAGGTCACACTGTGCTGACCTTCAGAAAATAAGAATCTTGAATGAATCTCAGGAAACACTTCACATCAGTGTTTCAGCTTTTCTTTCTGGAGCTCAAGGCTTTTTAAAAGAACATCAAGAGTCCACACAATGGAACAAGATGAGAACTCAGCAAAAATGACAAACTACAGCCTACAGCTGACGATATAACACTGTACAAGGCTTTAATGGAGGCCGTCCTCTCAGAGTTCCTGTCTTGTTTTTCTCATTTCTGCTAGTTCTGAAGGTGTGTGGGCTGAAAAAACATGGTCCACCACTGACGCATTCTGCTGACCCACATAAAATATCACAGAAATACAAATATAACATATAACACCCTGTTATTCCAGCTACTGTGGAGCTTATGGTGAGGTTGTTGCAGCAGGAGGTGGAAAGAATAGAGACCTAATATTACACTATTTTAACGTTTCATTCAGGCTTTTACTTGGATCATTAAAAGAACACTAAGTTAGATTTGATATTTTAACTAATGAACCTCCCTACAGTTGTAAATAGGGGCAGGTACCTAGCGTTCTTCAAAAGTGCAGTGTGAAAATGTAATAATGTGCGGAACAGCAGAAATGCCCCAAGATGACTTGGAACTTATTTATTTATTTATTTATTTATTTTTTTGTGGTGTGTTCTAGGTTTTCAGTGGTTTGTACCTAATATAAAGTGCTCCAATGTAGGATAACCAGGGAACCGGTGGCAGGGTCCTGGGTGCTCATGGCCAAGGATGTGCCAAGGAGTAAAATCTAACATGTCAGGTCCATTCCCACTAAAGGGCACATACAGATCACTGCATACCTCAAGTCATTCAGACCTTACACCCACCTGTTTGTCCTGCTTCCAACACACCAGCTTCAGGAACTGTTGGTGAACTCACTGCCTGATGCATGCCTCCTCAACAGGTGCCACTGTAATGAACTGCAGCAGTCAGGAGTTTTAATCTTGTGGCTGAGCAGTGTATATCTAACTATGTAGCTGTAATCTTTCTTTCTGGAATTATTAGTAATTCTTAGGTGTTACCAATTTTCTGTAATTAAATAAAACCATGTTTTCCAGTCTTTATTTTGCACATAAAAACACATAAGAATGTATGTGTTTTCTTTCAGAAGTAGGACAGAGTTAAAAAAATAATAAAATATCTAAACGCTTTGAGTCAGAGATGCCCTTGTGATGAAGGAGCCGTGTTCTTCCTTTGTTCATTTGCCCTCACCAACTTGTACATCTTCACATAGCTTTGCCCTAAACTGCAAAATTATATAAACAACACACATAGAGGATATCTCTCCACTGTCTGTGTGTGTTTAGGATGGTCCTGCCTCTCCTAACATTCCTCAGCATGATCCTAGCTTACGCAGGTGTCTGAAAGCAGAAATGACAGAACTGGGTTGTTAGTGTTCTCCTCCATGTATGTTGAGCTGTCAACAGTTTGAAAAAAGGAAGGACTGAGTTCACAGGTCTCAGAGGAAACATGTTCTAACTTCAAAAATATGTGAAAAAGAAAACAAAAAATAATTATTAATTAATTCATTGGGGCGGCACGGTGGCGCAGCAGGTAGTGTCGCAGTCACACAGCTCCAGGGCCTTGAAGGTTGTGGGTTTGATATCCAATCTGGGTGATTGTCTGTGAGGAGTTGGTGTGTTCTCCCTGTGTTCTCGTGGGTTTCCTCCGGGTGACTGTCTGTGAGGAATGTGGTGTGTTCTCCCTGTGTCTGCGTGGGCTTCCTCTAGTTGCTCCGGTTTCCTCCCACAGTCCAAAAACACATGTTGGTAGGTGTTTTTGCGACTCAAATATGTCCGTAGGTGTGAGTGTGTGAGTGAATGTGTGAGTGTGTGTCTGGAGGAAACCAGCACGGACACAGGGAGAACACAACATACACTTCACAGACGGCCACCCAGTTCCTGGAACTGTGTGACAATGACACCACCTGCTGCACCACACTTGCCGCCAATAATAAAAATAACAATAATAATAATAATAATAATAAAATGCATTTGTAAATTTTTTTTGGTTACAGTGAGGACCTTAAATGGAAACTGAACTGAAACAGTTTTCCTCCAATCACTGAACTGAATTCTAAGATTGACTTTGGATTATATTTTTGAATCGTTCGCCTGCGCTATAGTGTTGTGTTTTCATGATGAAGGTCTTAAGCAGCTTCTTAATGTGTGTAATTCCAGCTACTGGTTCTACTTTGGTTTTAATGAACAAACTTTAAACACGGCACGTTTCGTCTCACCTTGGGTCAAACAACAAATGCACAATAACACAATGATCACAAATCATCCCGACGATGTTCCACAGTGGACCTTCCAAAAAAAGACTGTCAGAAGTGAACAGTTCAGGAAAACTCTCAAAAGACAAAAATACTGCCACATTGCATACTCATGAGTTATTAGAGGCAGTTCATGAATATTCAGATTAATTAAAGCAGACATTCATGCTGTTTGTGTCCATAATTGATAAACAATTTTTTCTGAAGGGGATCTGGACACATACACATTTGCTCGTTTTCATTTCAGACGTAATGCGCTGCTTCATCATGAAAAGTGGACATCGATTAATTTTTATTTTGGATAAAAGTTATGTACAAGGGGTGTTCAATAAGTTTCAGTTGGAGTGTGAAATAAAACACTTATTAAATGTATTATATTATTATTATTCTGTGTTCTGACTCTATATATTTGTCAGTGCTATAGCAATTAGCTATTTTAGCAATTTGGCCTCAAAAATCTCTTTCCATGGAGAACATTCTTCAAATTCAGGAATCTTAGCGATGAGTCTGGGCTTTAGGGCGGAGGACTAAAGTCCTGGAGTCCACTGTCACACAGCATGATGCTCAAGTTTCCTCAACACTTTGTTACTCAGAATGGTTTTGTTTTTTTACCAACTGCAACCCAACTAAAAATCTAAAAATCAAAATCCATCCATCCATCCATTATCTGTACCGCTTATCCAATTTAGGGTCGCGGGGGGTCCAGAGCCTACCTGGAATCATTGGGCGCAAGGCGGGAATACACCCTGGAGGGGACGCCAGTCCTTCACAGGGCAACACAGACACACACACATTCACTCACACACTCATACCTACGGACACTTTCAAGTCGCCAATCCACCTGCAACGTGTGTTTTTTTTGGACTGTGGGAGGAAACCGGAGCACCCGGAGGAAACCCACGCGGACACGGGGAGAACACACCAACTCCTCACAGACAGTCACCCGGAGCGGGAATCGAACCCCCAACCTCCAGGTCCCTGGAGCTGTGTGACTGCGACACTATCTGCTGCGCCACCGTGCCGCCCTAAAAATCAAAATAAGCTGATGTTTTCTTTATATTCCCTCAGAAAGTGTCACTTTATATAACCAACATAAAAGTACCTGCAGAATTAGTAGATAATATCAATAAAGAGGAATTATTCAATGCACCTTGTATGTGTTGATGAATTATTTATGAATTTACACCTTTGAGACCATGAGAGACAAATAACTCTCGGTTCTTTCTTTACGACAGGGTTTTAGGGCCACAGCGTTGAAAAAAAAAACATTAATGTATCTGAGTATAAAATAATAATTCCACTCCCTCCGGATCGATCAATTTCATGATAATTCTAATTGCATCCTGTGACATTACTAGGGTTCATACAGACCGGATTCGGCTTTAAGATACTAATAACAATCTGGTCCTGATGTGCCAGAGGACTTAGTATTTATTCCTGAAATCTATACGATAGTGTGACTTCAACAATACACTGCATTCCTCAATTAAACTGCAAAGCATTGTGTCTGCCTCATTATGCGCACAGCAAAATATTCTGACTTAATTCTCTGAATTATTCTGAGAATTTATCTTACTTTAAACTCTGAAATATTCCAACTTTATTCTCAGATTTAATTTCCTTTTTTCAATGCCGTAGCCCTAAAACTCAGTTGTACTTTTCAAAGCATTCGTTTGTAGGATCCACACCGACTCGCAGTGACCCATAGTAATCCACAAGAGTCCACAGTGACCCCCAGTGATATCTCAAACTGAGTGAATGCATTTTAAAGTGCTCACCTTCAGACTCCCCCCAGTCTCTGTGATTCAGCGATTGTCCAAATTCTACTTTTATTTCTAAAAGATAAAAGACTGGGATTCAACAAATTTCTTTTTCAAAAGTGTACTGTAAATGTTTGGACCCATTATGACTCTACATTGATGCTGATGTTGCGGATGGTGGTGATGTGGGGGAGAGGGAGGGCAGACTGTGGCATAAAAGCAGCAGCAGCAGCAGGAATCCTCCTGAAGCAGTGAGAGACAGAGGAAGAGTGAGACAAGTTCATGATGAGCGCTCAGATACAGTTTGCACTCTGCTTCCTCTGCGCCGCACTGGCGTTTTCTTCAGCATGTTACATCCAGAACTGCCCCAGAGGGGGCAAACGATCTGCCATCGACATCCAGCTCCTTAGACCGGTAAGACCTCTAATCTTTCATTTCTCAGATCATTGGTGATGTCCAGGAGGGTAGTGCATAAGGCAGATTCTCTACAGGGAACTAAGTGAAATGAGTTTATCCACAGATTTCAGATAAAAGCCTCCAAACTACTTTTGCATAAGACTCATTTGAAGTGAATAATAGACTCTATGTTTACATTTTTTAACAAAAACCTACCTAAAAAGGCCACAGCACAATATTTGACCAGGCTGTTCAGACTACTTTCAAATAGCCGGCATGCAAGAGAAAGTGTGTAGAGTAACAGTTGCCTGTGTCCACTCTCAGTGTCTGATGTGTGGACCTGGGGGTAAAGGCCGCTGTTTTGGCCCCAGTATTTGCTGTGGAGAAGAGCTGGGCTGCTTGGTGGGCTCCCCCGAGGCCACTCACTGTATAGAGGAAGATTACCTGCCCTCTCCATGTGCAGCTGGAGGGAAAACATGCGGAGACCAAGAGGGCCACTGCGCTGCACCTGGGGTCTGCTGCCACTCAGGTGAGTTAAACTTTTAAATATATATATATATAAAAAACAACTTTTGTTGCCTAATACGTATAACATTCATTTGCATTGGTAAGAGTAATGAGGCTTTTTTAAATTTAAGGTGCACTTGAATGACTTCCTACAGCTGATGATAGTCGCTAGTGGTGGGGAGTGTAGCCAGAAGAAGTACAGTTATAAAGAAAGAAGAAGTAAAAATAGACAAATATTGAAAGTAAAATACAGGTTAAGTACTGAGTAACTTCTTAAAACATCCAGTATTAATCAGCAAAGGAACTTAAATCAGTTACTAAAACCCCAAATCAAATGCAAATTAAATCCAAAACTTCACTGCAGCTGAGTACATTCCTTTCCCTCACAAATACGACAAATACAAATGACCAGCATTATACTCAAGTGCAAAGAAACATTACATTTAGTACGGTCAGTACTATTCAGCACCAGAGAATCCTTCTGTTCCACAGAGTAAACAAAGGTGTATAGCTGAGGTGGATAGTAATTCATTGCATTTACTTAAATAGATGTACTTAAGCACAGAGATGCATTTATATTCTGAGTATATTAATGAAATGTAAATAAATGTGCAGTTATTTGTCATTGTAAACGTACAAAGAAATGTGTCTTCTTCATTTAACCCATCAGGGACTGCACACACACACTAGTGCACACACTTGCTCAAGGGCCCCTCAGCTATGGATTGCGGGAGATGGACAGTGACCTCAGAGACAGGGACCTGGAGGTTGTGGGTTCGAGTCACCCCACTCTGGATGACTGTCTGTGAGGAGTTTGGTGTGTTCTCTCTTTGTCTGCGTGGGTTTCCTTTGGGTGACTGTCTGTGAGGAGTGTGGTGTGTTCTCTCTGTGTCTGCGTGGGTTTCCTTTGGGTGACTGTCTGTGAGGAGTGTGGTGTGTTCTCTCTGTGTCTGCGTGGGTTTCCTCCCACTGTCCGAAAACAAACGTTGGTAGGTGGATTGGCAACTCAAATGTGTTCATAGATGTGTGAGTGTCTCGCCCTGTGAAGGACTGGCGCCCCATCCAGGGTGTGTTCCTGCCACACGCTCAGTGATTCCGGGTAGGCTCCGTACCCACCGCGACCCTGAACTGGATAAGCGCTTACAATGAGTTAATTCATTATTATTCTTTTCTTTTTCACATATTTTTGAAGTTAGAACATATTTCCTCTGAGATCTGTGAACTCGGTCCTTGCTTCTTTTCAAACTGTTGCCAGCTCAACATTTTATTTGAGAAAATACAGGTAAACAAGAATAGGAATAAGGTGGTACAGGCTGCAGTTCCTCTGCTGCTAATTGCTGCCTTTCCTAAGAATTTCCACTGTACTTTCAGAGCTGTTAATTTTGTCCTCAGGTAGCACAATCCTTTTACCTTAGTAAACATGTAGGCTTCTCTACCCACCCCAGGATCCGCTAAATCCATGCTGTGACAAGTATTTGAAGTTTTGTGCTCTTCATTTTCCTGGTGTTTGTCTACAGAGGGCTGTTCTCTCGATGCTGACTGTATGGAGGAGAGTGAAGGCAGAGAGCAGGTCGAACAGAGCAGCAACTTAAAGGGGGTGTCACGAGGAGAGATGCTACTACACATGCTACACTCCAGCAGGGCTAAGAGTCCGTACTGACTCTTCAAACTTTACAGATCACTCACAGTGCCTGGATAAATCTCTCTCACACACAAACACTCATAAATGCACACGGTGATAATCGAGTACAGCATCTGAATACCACAAAGTCACAGACAGGCTGAACTATATATAGATTTCTCACTCAATTGAATGCTCTATAAAACTGTTAATTTGCTGCAATAATCTGTGGCTCTTTCTGTTGTCAGTTAAAAGCTTCTACAGAAATATATAAATGTACACTAAACACTGTAAATACAGAATATAGCAAATAAAAATGCTCTTGCACTGCTTGCTTTTGTCTTTTTTATTGATAAACGAGTTTAAAAACACTTCTGGTTGCTTTAATGACTATGCTTACCCCATATGTGCATTTGCATTAACTAAATTATAGCTCAGCATGGTGGCACAGCGGGTAGTGTCACTGTCATAGTTACAGTTGTCCTGGGGTTGTAGGTTCAAGCCCCGCTCTGGGTGCTGTGAGGAGTGGGGTGTGCTCTCTGTGTCAGAGTGGGGTTCCGCCAATGGTCCAAAAACACATATTGGTAGGTGGATTGATTATTCAAACGTGTCCCTAGGTGTGATGTGAGTGTGTGTTGCCCCTCCAGGGTTTGTTCATGCTTTGCACCTGTGATTCTGGGTAGGATCCAGACCCACTGTGATTCTGAACTAATTAGTTACAGATATTGAATGAACAAATTAATGAAAATAAATTATAGATACAATTTTAACAGTGTGGCAAAAAGTTAATTAAATAATGCCTTCATATAAATAAATAAAACTGTATTTAAAAATGAACTAAATTATTCAGACACGACAAGTATATAATGTTAGCACTTTGTTCGAAAGCCACAGCTGGAAAGTTACATCTTTGAGATGGTTACACACACACACAGACACACACGGACACAGACCCCCCATTGGGAGTTAGGTGCCTTACTCAGCTGTAAATATTGAGGCCATCAGTGTTTTTATTATAGAATTATGGTTTATTTTTGGCACTTTCCCTTATGTGAATTAAAAAAAAAAACAACAACAACAACAAAACTGAAAAAATCAAGCAAGAACTTTATTAAATACAAAAATTAAATTATTTCACAGAACCTGAAAATCTGCCATAAAACAGGCAAACACTGCATTCACATCAAGATGATGACACTCTCCTCAAGCTCATGTATGAATCAACTAACGAAACGGTGTTAAAAAAAAGTGAGAAATCGTACCGATTTTCTTGAGTATTTCCGTGTGCATCGCAAATAAAGAGGTAAACGAATGAACTGTACACTGCTCTGTGTAAAGCTTTGTCTTCATCTCAGTGAAACGAATGAATGTAGTCACAGATATTCTTCACAGATGAGTCACATCTGGTCTCACATGAGAATTAAGAGATTTCATATAGTTATTAATTTAATTTCACTTATGTATGGAGCATCCTCCCATCAAAAGTCATACATATTAAAAAATATGTGCAACACCCACATGAAAAATCATCTCTAAAGAATTCACATTATAAGGAGAAACGCGACAACATTAACTTAGTGTTTCATGTCTGTGCAAGCCATCATAGACAGCAAAAGAACATTTGCACAGCAATCAAAACAGGCCCCATAATATATATGAAAAATGACAATAACGGCCTGCCAAATAAGATGGACAAAAAATGAAATATACTGAAAACTGAGTGCATTTTGAAGAAAGGAACGCTTCAGCCTCTTACATAACTAAAAACTTTGCTACTATTGCACTTTCATGCACATTGAAAGGACAGAAACCTACTGACTAAATACACTCAGAGTAGAAGCCAATAGATATTTGTACTTACTCCTTACTTTATTGTATTTTAAGGCAGAGTTTTCTATCCCTTTCCATATACGGAGAGATAATTGTATAAGTAACTCATCAAACGTTATTGATTATGGCGCAAGAATTAGGTTAAAAGATACTTCCTTTAATTATAGGTCTAAAAAGAGACAGGTAAGTTGTAGATCATAGTCCCCAGCAGTGATGTCAGTGTCATTCTTCAAATCTGGAAAACCAAAAAGTTTTACCGTTAGATAATTCACCATTTTCCTTTAATCTTGTTTGATTAAACATGGACAAACCTAATTTTACTTCAAAATACAGTGGACCCTCTACTTACGAACGCCTATACTAACGAACTTTCCAAGATACGAACCGGGCATTTGAATATTTTTTGCCTCCACCAACGAACCATGACTCTAGAAACGAACCCGAGCCTTCGCCGAGCCGGCGGCCTGAAATGGCCACTGGCCCCAATAGGCGAGTCTCCCAGCGCCCAGACTTGAGTCATTGACCCATTTTCTCTCGTTCTCTCGACCCTCGAGCTTTTAAGGTTAGCAAATTGTAGCTTTAGCAATTTAGCATTAGTGTAAATAGCAGACATCAAAATTCGTGCCAAGTTAAGCCATATCTACGCTTCCTCTCCCCACATTCACCCGCCTACTCTCCGTTATTCCACCCACCCCCCACCTCCCGTCATACAGCCAGTGCCTGTGTTACTGCTCCAGCCAGTCGTTTATTACTGTTACCACTGTATTTCTCTTTTATTTTTAGTAACACTTCATGTATTTTTTTCTTACTAATTTGAGTTTGGTAAACATATATCAGTGCAAAAAGGGGTGACTTTCGGGGTGGGGGCTGGAATGTATTAATTGCTTTTCCATTATTTTAAATGGGGAAAATTGACTCGAGAAACGAACTTTTCTACTTATGAACCGGGTCACGGAACGGATCAAGTAGAGGTTCCTCTGTATAATAAACCTATCCTGCTTTTAAAACAGCTACAGGTTCTTGATGATGTCCCCATGCAACAGAGGGCAGATACAAGAAACAAACAGTCAATGTAACGTTTCAATATTACTTCACAGTCTCTATTGCAAAGTGTTTGTAATTGCTTTTATGGAATTCCATCTTTCGTTATCACTGCAGACAACTGACGTCTGTGAGCTCATTAAATATGTTGATTTTCGGTGCTGTGTTCTTCCAACCTCTTTTACAGTCATCACGTGATTCTGTGCTTTATTTAAGCTCAAACAAGTGTGATGTACCTCATGCTGTTGTTTGGTGGAGATGCGATCCCACAGCTGCAGCAGCTGTCCTCCAGCCTGCGGCTCCAGCTCCTACTCAGCAGTGAGGAACACAAAAACAATAATTTTAGAATTCAAAAGGCAGTTTTTTGAATAAAATGTACTAAAGTATACAAAAAAACATTTTTTTCAGACTTTAAAATCAATGTATTCATGTGGCAGTAACTGATTAATAATCCTATGATTAGCGAGCATGTGTCATGATTCTTGTTGGGAGAAGGATTCATCTGTTTACAGCACACTGAGTGATCCACATTCTGTGTTGAAGGGAAAAAATCTCCAACAGTGAAGCTTTATGTTCAACAGTCCTTCAGAGAAAACAGATCTTCATGAATAGCTCCACATTTGTTAAAGCATCTTTATAAAAGCTGGGTTTTTTAAGCAGTTCAGATACTGCAACAATAAAATCTAAGGGTTTCGCCCTTGGGGACCACTAGCAACTCATGGAAGCCTGTAGCAGGGAGCTTGATGACCTCAATCTATGCTGGGACTTAATATATCTGTTCGTTTTAAATTTCGTTGTAATGTCTACTTTGATGTTTAAACAGTAGCACACTAAAGAACATAGGGGATGTATACAGTTAAATGGCACGTGGATCTGTGTGTACCATTAGTACAAATAAGGTTGTGCAACATATTGATATTTACATTTATACTTGTCCAATATTGACCTATAACATTAATACAATTAATTCATATTTAACATACTACCAACTCTCCGGAGGAGCAGAGTTTAGGCAATGCAGAGTTAATACAGTAAAATTAATCAATTTATTGAATCGGTTTTTGCACCTTATTGACCTGCAACTGCCTTATCAGTTCATGATGAATCATGACATGTTAACATTAAAACAAGCTATTTTTCATGGATATTATCATTCATTCATTCATTTTCTGTAAGCACTTATCCAGTTCAGGGTCGCGGTGGATCCAGGGTCTACCTGGAATCATTGGGCTTAAGAAAAACACACCCTGGAGGGGGTGCCAGTCCTTCACAGGGCAACACACACTCACACATTCACTCACACCTACGGAGTTGCCAATCCACCTACCAACGTGTGTTTTTGGAGCGTGGGAGGAAACTGGAGCACCCGGAGGAAACCCACGCAGACACAGGGAGAACACACCACACTCCTCACAGACAGTCACCACACTCCTTGGATATTATCAGTAACTGACTAAATATAAAATAAGCATACATCGCAAATTGTGCCCCACCTGTCCGTCTCGGCTGATCTGCACTTTCTTGTTGTCATTCCAGGGGTTGAGGAGCTGGTGCGTAAACTGGAAGGGGAGACTCTCTTTACGGATCCATTCCACTTGGAAAACCCCTCCCAGTCCAGATGAACCCCAGTCCTGACAGCGCTCCGAACCAATTTCGGAACTCATTTTAGCATAGCCCTGAGAGACAGAGTGAGAGAGAAAAAGAGAGAGAGATGAGTAATATAAAACAGTATTCAAATGACTTCAAAATCATTTCTCAAATACAGTCTGCTGTTGGTCATAAGGCTCACCTGGAAGTGTCCAGAACCTTGTACGGAAAAGATGAGGAAGACCATGGCGCTCTCCTGGAAGGCTCGGTTTAGTTTGTGCTCGTTGTTGGGCGTCGTGGACCAGATGCCCCTCAGCTGGGACAGTTCAATGTTCCTCAGGTTACTGCTCTTCATGATGAAATAACGGACAGGTGGAGGGGGTCTCGGAGATGGGGAGATGGAGCACTGGAATGGATCAAAAGATACAGGATTTTTAACCTGCTACTTTATATTGAATCATGCAAATCCTTTTTTTTTTTCTAAACTATTGCTGTCATCAACTCAACAGCTTTGCCAAGTTCAATTGTGTTATTGATTTTCAAAAAATAAGACATAAATATTCTGTAGGGCGGCACAGGGGTGCAGCAGTTAGGGTCGCAGTCACACAGCTCCAGCGGCCTGGAGGTTGTGGGTTCGATTCCCGCTCTGGGTGACTGTCTGTGAGAAGTTGTGTGTGTGTCTGTGTTGCCCTGTGAAGGACTGGCGCCGCCTCCAGGGTGTATTCCCACCTTGCACTCTCTTGGAGACCAGAGCTTCACGCTTGCATTAGGTTGCAAAAGTTAATATAAAGATGAATTTCTTTTATCATTTTTTACATTATTTTTCATTCATAATATTTTGTAATTTTCTTTGCTTTCATTTTTTTTCACTATTAATTATATAAAATTGCCAGTTTTCTTAAATGCATCATTTTATTTATCAGTACAAAGTTCATCCTTTTTCTTTTAAAGTACTCTGTAAAGCACTTTGAGCTGTTTCTCTGTACCCATTTTGTTAGGCCCACCGTATGGAATCTTGGACACTTATTGTGTATTCAAAATAAAAAAACCAACCCTACTTGAGGCAGAATGAAAAAAAATGGCAGGTACTTTTCCAGAGGAGTTGGAGGAGGGGCTGGTGCAGGGGCTGTTAAAGCTGGGGCTGTCTGACTTTACTGAGAGACGGTCATCAGCAGAATGCTTGGAGTGAACAGCACCTTTATCTCTGTAGCTCTTTGACAGAGAGAGAGCAGGCGACACTCTTGAAGGCCTGGAGAGGACAGGAAAAGGGGATTTACTGCCTTTAATCTCAGAAATTCAAACATATGTTTAGTTTCAAAATTCAGGCATTACTAACAAACTTATATGATAAAGTATGAAACTCTAAAATGCGTTTTTGTCAGCTTAACTGACACATTTTTGTAAAATGGTATCCTATGTTTGATTTCAAAATACAAAAAAGGTAAACTACATGGAAATAGCTGATGACAGATCTGTGATTAACAAACATCACAAAAAGACTTTGTAATTGTTATTGCTGCAGAATGTCTTGCCTGTCTCCACTGGCTCCCTCATCTCCCTGCTCTGGCTCCATGAGGGCCCGTCGGCTATTGGTGCTCCTCCAGGATGAGGGCTGTGGGGGCTCCTCTGAGGACATGGGTTTGGGTCTCTGTCCAATGCCTGTGGGCTGCTGTAGGCAAGATGCTTGCTCCTCAGCGGACATCACCGAGACCAGAGCTCGGATAGTAGCTTCGTCCAGCTGTGACAATGGTTTAGCGGGGGAACGGATTCTCCTCAGGAAAAGACTGTGCCATCGCTGCCTGAGCTGAAACACCAGGTCTGCCATCTAAAAAATAAGAAAAAAGAAAAAGAGAGAAACATTAAAGTAGTTTACACTCTGACCTCATGGAGAAGAGATAATGATAAACTAACAGGTGAAAATAAAGACATATTTCTTTATTCATCCATACCTCTCGATCCAATTTGAAGTTAAGCCACTCGTCGATCTTTATCTGGGCCAGGTGAGCTGTGGAGCGATCCTCCATCTCACTGTCACTGCTCTCATTCACAGCCTCGTCCACAGCTGCAAAAGTCAAACACACACCATCAACACGTACAGCTCGTTAACTAATGCTGAAAGATGTTAGAGCCTGTTGATTGTGAAATACCTCTTGGCATGGCAGGTTCCTGGAAAGCAGTACTGGGCAGTTTGCTGCCTCCTCCAAACAAAGCCACAGTGAGCGGACTGACCGCCGTGCAGCAGCGCACGCTGGCGATCCTGTGTGCCCGTGTCATCTCATCGTAGATCAGCCAGTCAGTGGGCAGAGACTGGACTGCTGCAGCCTGAGCATTGACTGGATAAATCTGAGGGTGGGGTTTGAGGAGAATATGTTTACGTATGTGTACACATTATATATTATTAATGTCGTCCACATGATGTAATTATTTTACTACAAATTTCCACATTATTTGTGATGAGCCAGTAATGAGTCCTGGTTAAAGGTTGGTCTGCATCAGCCATAACATTATGATCACCTCCTTGTTTCAACATTCTCTCAGCTCCAATGACCATACAGGAGCACTTTGTAGCTCTACAATTACAAACACTTGCCCATCTGTTTACTCTGCATACTTTGTCCACTTTTATTCTGTTCTTCAATGGCCAGGACCCCCCACTGGTCCTGATCATTCTCAGTGCTGATGTTACACTGAGATGGTGGTGTTGTGTTAGTGTGTGTTGCAGTGGTATGAATTGATGGTCAGTGGATTGTAGAAACAAGGTGGTGGTTGTAATGTTATGGATGATAGAAATATAAACTCATGGAGTGTGATACCTCAAAACACACTAATAAATAAATGATAAAAATACAGCCAGCACCATAACAATTAACAATACAATGCATACACTCAGTTTATTGTTTCTAAATATGAACTCTTGTTAAGCACCATTTTCAGACACTGACATCCAAGTGAAGATTTTGGAACTCTTACCCTGCTGCTACTAACCTTCCTGTACTGGGGCTGGCTGAGGACAGATGTAGGGTGGAGGCGGACCTTCTTCTCTTTGGCTCCCACAAGTGTCAGGCTCTCTTTGTCCACATGAATCAGGTTGGGGTACATTCCTGACACCAGTGCAGTCTTCACAACTGCCCAGTTCTCAGAGTTCAGATTAACATCCCTGATATCACCACCACCTCTGGCTCGCACGAAACCTGTCATAACACAGGATTAGGGATGTATAGTGCAATATATGGTATCCAGCTATTCTGAAATAACGGTGCAGTAGAGTAGGTCCTGTTATCACAAGAAAACTTCTTATTGATCTCAGTGGCACAATACACACATCTCTCTCAGCTTATGGATTATTTAAAGATTCAAATCTGCTGTGACATATGTCCAAGGTGTGGAGTTAATACTTGGACTAAACACATCTGATCATATGGTAATTATTTATTTTTTTGTACCTATGGCTCTGAGCTGGCCCAGAAGTTGTGTCCGCATCCCAAATATCATCTCCATGGTGGCCTGTGATAGAAAGTTCTTCTCACAGAAGGATCTCTCCCAGCCATCGCTACGGGCCTTTTGCCATGCCTGAGACACCAAGAAGAAATCGCACATCAAATACTACTTAGGCAGATAGATCAACTATACTTAAGAAGATAGCTCTATTATCTTAAAAGTAATTAGGTGTTTTTGAAATTGCTGTTGCTGTGAATGAAGCCTCCATTTTTAAAAATATGCAGATACATGTGGATGAGGTCTGAAGATGCTGCCCCTCAGCTCAGTCAGCAGGCTCCTGCTCAGAGTCCAAGAATCTGCAGAATATCATACGGTGTATTTTTTCCCCAGGGAAATACTGAAATTCAATATTCAGGATACAATTTCTACTGAATGTGTTTTACGAGATTTCTATTGTGAAGTTGAAACACTGTAAACCGATTCACCAATCCATCTGAGGAGAATCTGTACAGAGATTCATCCAAAAAGTGGTGATGCATTTCTACTAAATACCAGAAGATGTTGCTAAAGATCCTGCTAAAGCACTAGGCAACACAGCTACCTGAAAGGCTCGAAGCAGAGCCATGTGGTCACTGAAAGTGTTGGCAGCGAAGCGTTTTCTGCACAGCATGGCGGCTCGTTTCTGTGAGGCCTGAGCGGGCAGCACAAACGGGTCTCTGTAGGCCAGAGTGCAGGCTATGGTGAGGATGGGGTCCAGGCACTTTAACACCACAGAACACAGCACCATCTTCCCTAGGTGTGGCTCTACAGGCAGGTCGGCCAAGTGATAGCCCAGCTCCGTCAAGTCCTCCCAAGGGTCCATGGCGTCGATAGTCTGGGTTGGAAACACACAGGAGAAAACATAGCTGAAGGGCGAAGCTGGCTTTTTATATAATGTAAAATTATATATAATAATATAAAGCATATTATATTAGTCAGAAAGGGGCAAACCAGTTGAAGTAAATGTAAATTAAAAGAATTGAGAATTTGCAGAAAAATACATTCACTTGCAACAGCACCTTATAGTTTTTGGTGCTTGCTTTACGTTTTATATACTTTAAAAAAAACAATCCTACAAACGAAATATCAGAACAGAAGGTGATGTCTTTGTTAAAGCCACAGAGTCACAGAAGAAAGGCATGTACCTTCAGCATCTGCACCGCATTCTTCACAGTCATCAGGTGAGGAGGCTCTGGAGCTTTGGCCAAGAACTCAGCAATGGGGCAGTTAATGGGAGCAAGGAGCTTAGTGTGGAGACAGAGTTCCTATCACAGAGAAAGTCATAAATGTAAGAGAGTGCTGACACTGATAGCATTCAATATCACCGTATTTTCTTCCGTTTCATTCTTGTAAAATGACAAAAATAGAAAAGCTTACACATTTTTGGCAAACAAAACACTTTTTTCTAGTCTCTATGGTCAAGATTTAGTGTGTTTATTATCTTTTCCATGGCTGTGGGTGGGAATGGCAAAGCTAAATAAAGTTTATTCTGTGGTATCAAGACATTAAAGATCTTTTAAAGCGCACTTGCCACAGGAATACAATGCTTTCTGTGTAATGTACCTGCAGAGGCATACGCAACAGCTGTGGGACCTGATACTCCAACATGTTTTTAAAACGCAGCCGACTGAACAAATGGAAAGAGATTCCTGGCCTACAACGTCCAGATCTAAAACAAAAAGAATAAGAGTATTTAGTACAAACTATTTAAAATGTCTTTTTTTGGGTAGTGGCATTCCATTTATTATTTTGTGCATCCTGTGTGAGAAGGAGTTTTTATATTTATTATAATAATAAGCTAAGAAGACCAAAGTTCTGACTGATATAATGTGAAAAGATATGTACCTCCCCTTACGCTGCAATGCGCTTGCCTTTGAGATCCAAACCATCTTTAGCATGGTCACATGATTCAGGGCGTCGAAAGCTTTCTGTCTCAAAAAGTATCAAAGAAAAATCAGTAAATCTTATTTACAAGGAAATTATACCTGAAATCAGTAAATATTATTGGCACGGTACCTCTTTTACTTTTCCAGAGTCTATGACAAAGACAACGTCATTGACAGTGATACTCGTCTCTGCGATGTTTGTTGAAAGTATCTTTCAGAGGGGAAGAGCAGGGGTTAATGGAGTAAGAAACAGTGAGGAAAATAAAATAAAACAAATCTTGTATTGCAGATCATTAATAAACTGCACTTACAATTTTCCGAACTCCGTTTGGTGTTGGTTTTAGAACTTTCCTCTGATCTGAGGTCTGCATGTTGGAGTGCAGTGTGAATACCTGGTACCTGAGGGATCAGATCCAAACGATCCAATGGAGTTAACATTTGATGGGGAAAAACACACTCATCACATATCTGAGGTCACACTTTGAGAATGTGATTCAGCTGTTAATTACTAGGCTTGTTATTGACATTGGATATATAAACATGCCTGTGTTGATGTTCTGCAAATCTTTTGTCATCAAAAAGAATGCGGTCTCGCAGTCCAACTATTTCATCATATCCTGGTAAAAATATCAGCACCGCACCTAAAAATGGAGACAAGGATGACTTCATTATATTAACCTTTAAATAAAAACTGTATTAGGACTCCATATTTTAGACAAGGAAGTTGCAAAATAAGGATAATAAGTAATATCTCTGTTAATCAGTCTGGTTACTCTCTGATATCAGTACAAATGATCAAAATAATCTGATAGTTCTTGGCTTGGCTACAGTGGATACATAGCAGGGAACCACAGGGTGATAAAACTGCTGCGTTTGACTCTTTTACGCTCACAAACCTGATGTGCCTAAGTGTTATCCAATGCTTTAATTCATAATTTCAGCTTCATCACCCTCACCTTCATCTGAGCTTTGGCAGATGTTGTAGAGCAGATGCATGATGAGGTCCAGGTCCACCTTCTCATCATCAAAGCTGTGATGGTAGGCTTTCAGCAGCTCCTGGTCCTCTGCACTCAGCTCACCACTGCACGACTGCACCAGAGATGATTCGTCCAGCTGACCTGCCTCTAAAGAGGAGCTGCAGTGACATGGGAGAAACAGGACATATCTCTTAGCTCAGGACAAAATATATTTTTGCTCAACTTGCCTTTTATTCCTAAATATATTTTAAATACAGGGTGGGCCATTTATATGGATACACCTTAATAAAATGGGAATGGTTGGTGATATTAACTTCCTGTTTGTGGCTCATTAGTATATGGAAGGGGGAAACTTTTCAAGATGGGTGGTGACCATGGTGGCCATTTTGAAGTTGGCCATTTTGGATCCAACTTTTGTTTTTTCAATGGGAAGAGGGTGACACATCAAACCTATTGGGAATTTCACAAAAAAAAAAACAATGGTGTGCTTGGTTTTATCCATCCATCCATTATCTGTAACCGCTTATCCAATTTAGGGTCGCGGGGGGTCCAGAGCCTACCTGGAATCATCGGGCGCAAGGCGGGAATACACCCTGGAGGGGACGCCAGTCCTTCACAGGGCAACACAGACACACACACATTCACTCACACACTCACACCTACGGACACTTTCGAGTCGCCAATCCACCTGCAACGTGTGTTTTTGGACTGTGGGAGGAAACCGGAGCACCCGGAGGAAACCCACGCAGACACGGGAAGAAAACACCAACTCCTCACAGACAGTCACCCGGAGCGGGAATCGAACCCACAACCTCCAGGCCCCTGGAACTGTGTGACTGCGACACTACCTGCTGCGCCACCGTGCCGCCCCTGTGCTTGGTTTTAACATAACTTTATTATTTCATGAGTTATTTACATGTTTCTCTATGTTTAAAGCCATTGACATGTCGCAGAGGTTAACACGTGAGGAGCGGTTAGAAATTGTGTTGATGTTTGGTGAACGCAGTAACCGGGTCATTGCAGCAGATTTCAATCCAAAACACCCTACGAGGCCACCCATCTCCCATGCTACAGTTAGCAAACTGCTTGCCAAGTTTCGTGAAACTGGTTCAGTGTTGGATTTGCCAAAATGTGGACGCATGAAAACTGTCACAAATGAAGATCTCAGATCTCAGGGCGCCGGCCTCTTACTAGTACCCAGAATTCATAAGACTTCAGCGGGGGGAAAAGCCTTCTTCTACAAAGCCCCTCAGCTCTGGAACAATCTTCCGGCTAGTGTTCGGGACGCAGACACAGTCACTATGTTTAAGTCTAGGCTCAAAACACACTTGTTCAGTTTAGCCTTTGGCAACTAACCTCTGTCTAGTTTAAGGTTGTCATTTCAGGAACTCATGGGCATGGAGAATCAGGGTAAACGTGGATGATGTGCTCACAATTTCTCTTGCTTGGAACGAAAGGATGTCTTTGCCTGAGCTCCTTCTGGTTTCCCTCCTCCCAGTCTGTTATAGTCAGATCCGTCACTACGCTAATGAAAATATTCACGTGCTCTTATTCTCTGCTGCACTCAACTAAACTAACTGCTTCCCTTTTACTGTTTTCTGAGAGAATGGTGGCCCACTGATGGAAGATTGTTTGCTGGATTCTCCTGCAGACCAGACCAGACCAGCTGCTCACCTTATTATTATTATTATTATGTAGCATAATGACACTTCATTGGTGATCATTTAAAATTCAATCTATAGTTTGATCAGAGGAGGATGGGTCCCCTTTGTGACTCTTGGTTCCTCCCAAGGTTTCTTCCTCCAGCCGAGGGAGTTTTTCCTTGCCACTGTCGCCTTCGGCTTGCTTGCATTGGGCTTTGATTTAAATGTTCTGTTTTGAAACTGTGAAGCTGCTTTGTGACAACGTCAGTTGTAAAAGACGCTATACAAATAAATTTGATTTGATTTGATTTGAAGAAACATCAGTGGATGTCCTAGCTTCATTCAGCAAGAGCCCACAGCGTAGCACTCGCTGCATGTCACTGGAGAGTGGCATCAGTCGAACATCCATACGCAGAATATTAGCTACTCACAAATGGCACCCTTACAAACTCCACCTGCTGCAGCATCTCAATGAGGAAGACCCAGATCGGCGCACAGAGTTTGCAGAACGGGCAAAACAAAAATCGGAACAGGACCCTCCTTTTACACAGAAGATTTTGCTCAGCGATGAGGCAAACTTTTATGTGAATGGTGAAGTTAACAAACAAAACCACTGCCTTTGGTCTGACACTAACCCACATTGGATAGATCCCTCCAAGACTGTTGGAACAAAAAAATTGATGATGGGTTTTCCTCTTTATGCACTGAAGCTGGCACGTTCCCTGAGTTTTTCCAGCAAGATGGTGCTCCACCACATTATGGGTGTCAGGTCCGAGCATTCCTAGATGAACAGTTTCCTGGAAAGTGGATTGGTAGTTGTGGGCCAGTTGAATTTCCCCCAAGGTCTCCCAATCTGACCCCCTTAGACTTTTATAGACCTAGACTTAGACCTTTGGAGTCATCTGAAGGCAATTGTCTATGCTGTGAAGATACAAGATGTGCAGCACCTGAAACTACAGATACTGGAAGCCTGTGCTAGCATTTCTCCTGCGGTGTTGCTATCAGTGTGTGAAGAGTGGGAGAAGAGGGTTGCATTGACTATCCAACACAATGGGCAGCACTTTGAACACATTTTATAAGTGGTCAGAAACTAATTCATGAAAGAATAAAGTTACATTCCCAATAGGTTTGCTGTGTCACATGACCCTCTTCCCATTGAAAAAAACAAAAGTTGGATCCAAAATGGCCGACTTCAAAATGGCCGCCATGGTCACCACCCGTCTTGAAAAGTTTTCCCCCTCCCATATACTAATGTTCCACAAACAGGAAGTTAATATCACCAGCCATTCCCATTTTATTAAGGTGTATCCATATAAATGACCCACCCTGTAGAGAAAGTTTATCAACGATACAAAAGGTCTAATATGCCTTTGAATATTTTTTTTTTTAATTAGCTTCCGTTAAACTTATACCCATCATAGCTCCAGCTCTATTTATGTGGAGCACAGATAAGTAGATAAGTAAGTAGTTTTCTAATTCCTCACAACAAATAGTTGAGTTAAGCAAAATAATTAAATACACAGTTACTGGTTTACACTCAGCGTGTACTCACATATGTGACTCCAGAAGATCCACTGCTTCAGTCTGATTAAAATGTCTGGCCCAGTCAAGTGCAGTCCTAGGGGAAGAATAAGGAGTCAAGAGCATCTGATAATTACTTATGGGGTATAGTATGAAGCAGCAAGTTACAAGGTCTTTAAGGACTGCATTTTTTAACCGTTACAAATTTTTATGTCAGAAAGAAACTATAATTTGTTAGTCTTTTGTCGTCAGGATTTATTTTGAATTTAGATCATCAAAAAAAACCCTCACAGTTCGTTAGATAAAAAGAAAGTGCAAAATACTCTATTACAGTCCCAAAAAATTAAAATCAACTGGTCCTCACCACCCATTTGATGCTTTCATGTGCACACTGGCTCCCATGCTGAGGAGCTGCTCCATCTGGGTGATAAAACCTCTCCCAGCAGCCGCCATCAATGGAGTGGCACTTGTCTTACTGTGTCTGTAGTCAACTGAGACAAAGAGAACAAGCACAATCACTGGTTTACAATTTCTTTAGTAGCTTTAAAGCTCTTGTATAGCATAAACATGCAACAACAGTGATTAAACAGAAGGATCAACAATAGACAACTTTTAAATGCAACAGCAGATGTAAAGGACCATTCATACCACTTATGTTCTCATTGAGAATCAGATTAAAAAGCTGATTGAAGGCATCAGCATCCTGCATTAAGAAGATGTCTGAGATGCAGGTATCCATTTCCTTCAGCAGCCATGGCTCCAGTGAGGTTACATCCTTCTCATTCTGTACACAAATAATAAAATAAAATAAAATAAAATAAAATAAATAAATAAATAAAAAGACAGAAACCTAGAGTCCTAATTTTTTTGCTTGAATTAAGTAAAGAATATACATTTTTAGAAAAAGAGAAATGCTTAAGCTGAACATTAAAGAACAACAGTGAGCTGGCTACATTATTACCAGCTGGCAGAAGGCACTGTCCCCCAAGTCATCCAGCAGGTCGTTCTCCTGAAGGATGCAGGTAGGTGTCTTTTCTCTCTGAGGCTCAGGACGAGAAAATCCTTCTTTTACCTCACACCACTCCGTAAGAGATGTCTGCTGCCTCTCCTCTAAAGGACACACACACACACAAATGAGAGATTATTATAAATTATGTAACATTTTTTAAATACTTGATTAAACTAATTAATAAATAAGTAGTGACAAATTACCTGATAATAATGCATATATTAACCTACTATCTCATCGCCAGAGACTTACCTCTTTGCATCTCTGTCTTATATTTGACCATATCTTTGTTTGTGTAGCCTGTGGTCCTCAAAATGTCCTCCAGAAAAAGCTGTTTGACTTCAAATGGTCGCCCTTTGACTTAAAAGAAAAACAATTTCCTTTTGTGTATAATTGACCTTCTCAGTATTTGCAGAAATTAAACGGTAAACAGCTTGATGAAAATGCATACTTTAAATAATTCCTGATTGTTAAATCAGTTGCCTTTTATAGTAACAAACAGATAATGATGGATATACTTGACTATGATTTTTAAACATATTTATACACTTTTAATATATGTTTTTACAGCATGTCCCTGATTGATGGTCAATTGCATTCAATTTTAAAGTCAATTTAACAACATTAATACAGACAAAGACAAGAGATTTTTGTTTGATGATTTTTGGCAGTTTTTCCGTGTTTTTTTTTTTTTTAATTGTTCATATTGCTTTTGGAATTATATCGTATTGATGACAAAATAAAGAAATATATTGTGATATAAATGTTGCCCATATTGTCCAACTCTGGATATGATTAACAGGTACAACTCTACATGCAATAAAACATTTGCTTTTCTTTGCACACTCACTGTAAATGACAGGGCATTTGCCAAAGTATCTGATGAAAAGGTCCACGTCTAGGGCGGCACTGGAAAGGATGAGTTTCAGAGTCGGCATTTTCTGCAACATGTCTCTCATCTTGGTTAAGAGAAAATCTGTCAGGCCATCACGCTCGTGGACCTCATCCTGTGGAAAGCACAACCAGAGCACAGGTTAGAAAAGCCATATACTTGTAAAGCAGTTAACACAGTGCCTTGCCGAATGCACTGCTACAACAATGTGAAATGCCAATATTTAGGCACATTATTCCAGGTTAAATACAATTTAGAATTAAAAATATATGTACAGTATATTGCATATTATATATACAACATACAGCACTGTGCAGAAGTCTTAGGCACCTAAGATAATGACATATATTTAAACTAATGCCTACTCAGTTAGAGTGGTGCTTGTATAAAGTTATATATAATGACAGTAAATACAAAAAATGTATTTATACAAAAATGTATTTATTTATCAAATAAATATTATGAATCAAATAAGATATTTTTTTCTATAAAAGTAGTAGGTTAAACCATTCACAGAGAGAATATCAGACTGGAATAATGTTATTGGGTTTATTCTAAACGTTAGACAGGTGCATAGTACTGTATATGAAGATGTGTACTTACCACAATGACATGTGTGACAGTGGACAGTGTGGCATCTCCAGCCATTAAGGTTCTGAGCAGCACTCCACTAGTGCAGAATGTCAGTAAGGTTTTGGGTGAAACTCTAGAGAAAGAAACAGCATTTAACAAAGACTGCAAAGCGCAGAGATTGCATCCTATTTTGGGGTAAAATTAGTCCACGGGTGTCTTGGGTGAGAACCTACAATATGAACAAGCATACATATTACAATAAACTTTTTATTACAGATAGTTTTACGCTCTACCTGCTCTCTAGGCGGATCTGGTAGCCAATGGTCTGACCGACATTTTCTCCTCTCTCTGCAGCCACACGCTCTGCTACAGCGATGGCTGCCAGCCTTCTCGGCTGTGTACAGAAAATTCGGCATGGAATTCCTTTCTGACTGCTGTCATCCAGCAAGAACTGTGGGATCTAGGAAACAGAATCAGACAGGATTAATGCTAGCTGTCCAAAAATTAATAACACCACACATAGTTAATAGCAGAATTTACTTTAGAATATTAGAATGAATGTGGCTGAATATTAGAATATTAAATACATTTCTCACTCAAAATATTTAATGTGGAGACTTACAATGAATGACTGACATATAAAAAGCTCCAATTTTGGATATTCATTTAAAAAAATCTTAGTCATTAGAAACATTTTAGGCTGATTTTATATTAAGTTTTGTTTTTAACATGTAACCTGTTGGGTCCCGAATAATGAAAGAGAGTTGTTGGGATCTGGAGTGTGTAGTGATTAACCCTCACCTGAGTAGTTTTGCCTGAGCCTGTCTCTCCCACTACCAGCACCACCTGGTTCTCTTTGATAGTTGCCACTATCTCCTCCTGACGCTCATAGACAGGCAGAGACCGTCGAAAACATTCCAGCTCAGACGGACCTCTCCTTGGAGGCACTTGGGGAATACCATTATTTAGCCTGCCGCTCGTCCTGTTCTTTTCTCGGTTGCGATCTGAAAAGAAGAGAAAAAACATCTGAATAAGATTTACCAAAGGAAGTGCGGTCAAGTTAAGTTACTGTTCCCATTGCATAAGTCCTGTTCGAATCAAGGACATACACAAGAATGCAGAATCTGTAATGTGTTTATTGAAAATAATACCAGAATATCTGCTCACCACCAGCTTCAGGTGAAACAGCCAGCCCTCTTTCAGAGCGTGGAAGGAGGTCTGTGCGTTCCTTATTGGTAATGGGAAACCTCTGCAGCAGGCTTCGAACCACATGCTTAGAATTTCCAGTCAAATTAAAGGTCATAATGGACTGAGTGGACTCTGAGCCATCCTTCTTCCTTACAGTGAGGAACCGGTTTGATCCTTTACTGCAGTAACACGGTTAGATAATCGCAATATGAACTGACATTCGATTATCTACTTGTACGTGGTTATTACAAGCTCACATTTAAGAGGTCTACATCTGTTTTGTTCATCCTGACAACAGCCTTGATATACTTAGAAAATTGCATGCATGTTATATACTTGATTGAGTATTTGTATTTACCCCTTGCTTTTTGAAATGTAGCCCAAAGACTGGGCAAGGCGATGTATGAATGCTCTTTCCGAGCTGGTCAGTGAGGAAGGAAATTCCATCTCTATAAGAAAGAAACCTTAGTTATTATTGGTGAAATCACTGTTCATCTGTAAAGAGTGAGTGAGGCATTCTGGTTACTACATCAAAATATACAGATGTAAACCCCATTAAATTTATACACACCTTTTTGGTCGCTATACTGGAACCTCTCCAGAGCTACGTTCACAGCTATTTTAACTTCTTCATCAATCCTGATGTCTTTCAGACCTTTTGATTTCAGTGAATTGAACTGCTTAGAAGAATTCATGTTTGATTTCTTGGAGCCTGAGTTCGGCTGAGACATCTCACCTTGCAAGGATACAGGAGAAAGGACCAAGTCAGTCATTCAATGTTTATCTTCTGTAATCACTTATTCCTGGGTCATTGGGGGTCTGGAGCCTACACTGAGTCATTTTGCGCAAGGCAAGAACACACCCTGGACAGGATGGCACTGCATCACACACTCACCCAGAAAAAAGACATGCTGAACCACCTAATTTAAAGAAACGTATAACAGAAGCTCAGGCAGATCAATGCAGATAAATTACCTTCCATTCTGTGGTTGAGATGTAGTCAAAGTCCCAGGCATAGAAACCACACTTGCTGATGTCATTGTAAAACTAATTTCTATTTTTAAAATCATGATACTCTTATTTTACAGTTTAATTGTTAATGTATACATTTTGTACCACAAAATTCTACATGTACCTGGTTGTTCAGGTGTTTTATAAATGAGAGGAAGCTGAACACTGCAGAGCCGCTGACGAAAATGAAACTTAAAAAACAAGAAACGAAACTCATACAAACCCAAAGAACATTTTCAATGTTAACCTTCAGATTATGTATTTCATTACATCCATTTAATTCCCAAATAACTACACTGTTTTACAGGTTGTCCCCTCAAATTACAGTATGTTTTTATAAATTCGTTGCTGAGAGGTGTGAGGGTAAACAAAATGAATCTTGTTGCAAGTTTCTATTCCACCTTAAATGGTGCTGAGACTTTACATACAACGCGGCACTGCTTAAGGTGGAGCGGAGAATTTGAGTCAGGGAAATGAGTCAGTAAGAAAAAAAAGAAAAAAAATGTTTGGTGTGTATTTAAAGAACGAATTATCTCAAAATTACAACACATAAGCTAAACTGACTTCTTTAAATAACGATTTTTTAATCTAACCTTACTTAAATTAGATCAAGTTATGCTAGCTTATAAAAGCAACTTCAGTATATAAAGCTATTAGCTATATAACCCGAAGACTATGAATGTTGAAATAACATATAATAACAATAATATGTTTAGTTTGCTAACCCACAACTTACATAGTCTTACATTACCTTACTGTTAAACAACTGAAATGGGCTTGTAACTGGAATTATCCGTTCCACCTTAAATGGAATCCTTACACTGGCTCCAGAACGGCACTGCTGCAGTATTTAAGGTAGAGTCTAATCCAACTAGGTGGTAGCTCATTGGGCTTTTGTTTTGTCTGTATTGTTAGTTAAAAATTAGACGTTTTAAACACCATCGAAAAATATCTGCAGGATAAACAGGACAAAGTTACAATAAATTAAAACCCGCATCTGTACTTACTGTGTGAGTTCTGTGCTCTTTGAACAGAGATGTATTTAGCACGGCTTCTCTCCCCTACTCTAGGCTCCACCTACAGGCGAGTGATTGAGGCGCAGCCTGACAGTAGGAGGAAGGTGCTTGGGGCCATCATCATTAATTAATTATTACTTCTGAAGGCAACAGAAGTAAATATTCTTGAGAATGTTCAAATATTTATTGATTAAGCTTCACAAATCTTATATGTTTCATAACTGTTGCTCTAGAGATATGAGAAAAAAACGAGCTAAATTACAGAGGTCTCCATTGGCCAATTAGCATAGTATTTGTTGCTTGGGCGTTGGGTGTCCGTACATTTAGCTATTTGCTAAAACTAGGGTGACCAGATGTCCTCTTTTACCCGGACATGTCCTCTTTTTTAGACTTAAAAAAATGGCGGAATTTCACAAACGTCATCATCATCATCATTGAAACTACGTTACTTGTTTATTGCTATATAAAATAAGAGAACACACTAGAAGCACAAAGTGAGTTGTATTTCAGTCTTGAAACATGACACTGAACACCAAATTCAACACAGCTTGAAGAAATCTATTAATTTGCATTAAAATAAATAATTAAAAAATCACACATTGTTTTTTCCCCCATCTTTCTAACACATATTCACAAGTGACAGTCTTTCAGTCTCCTTCAGTCTCCATGAAGCACATTCTTCCAGTCCTCTTGCCCACGGAGACTGAAAGGTAGCCTCTTCTGTCTTCTCCATTTTGCTCTCCGATTCTTAAACCACACCTGAAAGCAATCAAAAGTATTACAAGGTTCCTGACCAAAAAAGTTGTATACTATATATTTGACACTCTTTGTTAATTTTATCAATTCCACTATTTCATAAAGATGCACTTTATAGTTCTACAATTACAGACGGTTCCTCTACAAACTCTGCATTGGTTGTTCTGCATTCTTTGCTAACCCTCTTTCACCCTGTATTTTAATGATCATGACTCCACAATACCATCACAGAACAGTCATTATTTGGCTACAGAGTGCGCCTATATGGTCATTGGAGCTGATTAAATGGATGACGATTGTTGAATATTAGAGTTTGGGACTTATTTGTTTAGGGATTGTGTACACCACTAAGGATTTTTAAATTAATGTAAAAAAGTAGATTTTAATTTAAATTGCCATGAAATATTCTACTTATCAGTGAAATAACTTATAAACTGATAAACACTGTATGAAGTTAAGTCACTGCTATTACGATTATATATCACATCTAATAATGAAAAATTATTAAAAAATGAAAATTTTAAACTCTGACTCCTCTTTTAACAGTAAGGAAGTGTATGATGGACATGCTTATTTATATGCATATGCAACTGTTTTAATATGTTCATTTTCATTAATTCATTCATTCATTCATTCATTCATTCATTCATTCTTTCATTCTTTCTTTCATTCATTATCTGTAACCCTTATCCAGTTCAGGATCGTGGTCGGTCCAGAGTCTACCTGGAATCACTGGGCGCAAGGCAGGAATACACCCTGGAGGAGGCGCCAGTCCTTCACAGGGCGACACACACTCACACCTACGGACACTTTTGAGTCGCCAATCCACCTACCAACGTGTGTTTTTGGACTGTGGGAGGAACCCGGAGCATGTTCATTTTTAATCATTATTTTTTAATTGGTTAAAGCTTTCTAAGACCAGCACTTCTCCAGAATCTTTGACTTTAAGTAACTACTGTGTTGGCTTCCCTTGTGTTTAATCGATTACTGTACTCAATAACTAATATAATTATTACTAGTGCCTACTCTGGCCAAATGTGGCCTGTAACTGAAGACTCATTTACAGATGTTACCTCCACTCTCTCTTCACGCAGATGTGTTCTCTCAGCCAGCTGTTCTCGTGTGTGTATATCAGGGTATTGGTTCTGCAGAAAAAGCTCCTCCAGGGCCTCCAGCTGTTCCTCTGTGAAGATGGTGCGATGGCGGCGGATTCTCTTCTGGATGTGGCTGAAAGTCTCTCTTCTCTGAGCATCTCCCACCAGGCATGACTCTGTTAGAGCTCTATGGCTCCACGTTAACTGACATGCTGAAATACAGAAACAGAGCTAAACTAAAAGTTAACACTGGAACAAGCAATACATTTGTTAAAGGTTAACTCCACAATTTTTCCAGACGTTTTCAAAAATGTGTGCCACTAAATCTCCCTTGCAGGCTTGAAATTATTTCACACCAGGAGACACTTGTAGATTCACTTGTTTTTCATGGATAATAAACAACATAGCCATATTTGTGTTGTAGAAATTGTGGTTCCTGAGTTAGGAGCTTTTCCCAAGTGAACCAGTTCACATCAAAGACTAAAAATTGAACTATGCAAGATATGAAACTATGCAATAGTTAAAAAAAATGGAACTAAATTTTGATGTAGAGAACTCTTTGGCAAGTTATGAACTACTTTAAATGCAACAAATGTCAAGCCCAGTGTTCTCAGACTGGCGCTCAGGGACCAGCAGAAAGGCATAAAGAAAAAAAATGTAGTCCCCTGAGAAAATGTTTTGAAAGTACTGTGGTTAAAATCACATCCGGATCTGTTCTGCTGGGAATAAAGCTGGCTCTTCTATGAAATCAGTTGAAAGGGTCACTGATGATTGTACATTGTTGTAATACTTTGTACAAAATGATAAAGACCAATATGAGGAGTGGTCTTACCTGTAGTGGGCAGGCAGCCAGTCTGTAGCATCTCTCCACAGTGAGAGCAGTAGCAACAGCAGAGGCAGGTGTGTTGTGTAGGTTCAGGGTTGGGATCCTGTTCCTCTGTAGATGGTCCCTGAGTATGCTGTGTGTTCCCATGGTCCCCTCGCTCAAACGTCCTACTCAAGATGCTGTCAATGCTGAAGGCAAACCTCTTCCTGCCTTCCTCTTTCTCTACAGTGTCCATCTCACGTCAGTTGTGCCACTCTGGGCTTAGCTTCAGACAAGCAGACTTTCATATAGAACTGACACTCCTTCTCTCTCTCTCTCTCTCTCTCTCTCTCTCTCTCTCTCTCTCTCTTACTCTTTTCTCCCCCTGCTCTGTGTCAAACCCCCATTTACTCAATAGATTAAAGAAAGGAGACAAAAACATAATCCCCCCCATACAGAAGCACAAAAAAGTATAAAGTGGCTGAAAAAAAATCCCATCTAATCTGGGCAGTTTTGTGAAAGGTGTTACCGAGAACAGGAGATTCTGGCTAATCTGGCTTTGGCCGGAATGAAATCTGATTTCACTGTATCAAATGAGGGGTACAGAGGGCTGCCTGAAATCCGCCTTGTTGTGGTTTTAGCAAAAAAGATAAATTGTCTGGCATTAGGGGCTTTGATTCATTGCTGCTTGGTGTGACCGCTGGTCTTCATGAGGATAAGCTTGGGTTAATATGTTTGCGTATGACGCCTGGGGAACAACATAGCTTTCCAACAGCAAACCCTAATGTTATTTGTGTGGTTTGTAGCTTATGTTTAGTGTTGGGTGGCATTTCTGCTCTTATTACTGTACCTGCAATGGTGTTTCACCGTATTGAGTATTAATGTTAAATTAATTACAGTTGTCCATTTAAAAAATTGCAATCAGACCTACAACTCACCCTAGTGGAATTGGATGGATGTCCATCTGGTCAAAGAATGCGCCACTAGTCAGAGACAGTCTTTATGCTCTAGGTATGAGATGCACATATTTTTTGGTGCCTTTTGCCACAATACTTTCTTACAACAAGTCATTTATTTATAAAAAAAAGTGATGATATCGGCTCTTTAAACATCAATCAAACACACCGATAAACACATTAGAGCATTGAAATATAGCATTTTATGCCTGGAGTGGTCCTTATCACTAAAACCCAGCCATTCCCGTCTCACATTTTTGACACAGCACACCAGCAGAGGCAGCCTATTATACTTCCCTTTCTTTCCACAACAAATCCCTTGTAATCATACAAGTCAGCAAACTCGTATTCATCAAGGAATTAATGGATTTTCAAAATCTGCCTTAAGCCTCACAGATAAGGTGGGGGATCAAAAATAGATAACAATAAACAGCTTCCCTCTGCTGCGCAAATATTCATTGCCTTACATTGTTGAAGTTATAGTATTTAGTACCTATACGATTAGTATCTCAGGCATTTGTGGTTTTCTGAGGGGAATTGTATCGTGCGCTATCATGTCCACTCTCCAATGGTGCTAAATTTGTGGTGTACCATATCTCTGCACTGTTCTTTCTGAAAAATATGGTTTTAGATTAACATTTTTTGTGAAGAAAAATGATAAGTAGAATTAATGCTCCTACAGGCTCAGAGGTAAATCCTAATCCTAACAATAATAATTTTAACTACACTAACTGCTTTAGCAAAACTTTAGCCAGCTAGCTCACTTAGGTTATTTGTGGCAATAACCGCTCCGGGTGACTGTCTGTGAGGAGTGTGGTGTGTTCTCCATGTGTCTGCGTGGGTTTCCTCCGGGTGACTGTCTGTGAGGAGTGTGGTGTGTTCTCCCTGTGTCTGCATGGGTTTCCTCCGGGTGACTGTCTGTGAGGAGTGTGGTGTGTTCTCTCTGTGTCTGCGTGGGTTTCCTCCAATGGTCCAAAAACGCACGTTGGTAGGTGGATTGGCGACTCAAAGGTGTCAATAGGTGTGAGTGTGTCAGTGAGTGTGTGTCACCCTATGAAGGACTGGCACCCCCTCCAGGGTGTGTTCCAGCCTTGTGCCCAGTGATTCTGGGTAGGCTCCGGGCCCACCATGATGCTTTTCAATAACCCAAGCCTATAAAAATATTAAGACACAGAAAAAAAAAAAAAAAAAAGAATCAAAGGAGAAACGGACACAGGGCAGTACAAAACAGCTCACACACGAAAAGTAAGCCATGGTTCACCTGGCCATCACCAGGAACAGCCCCAGAAAACTGTGTTGGCCTTTTGCTCTTCCTCTTTCACTTTGTTTAATCCCAGGAAGCCAATCCTGTTCATTTCAGAGAAAAGTTGCTCATGTGTGCTGTTCCCCCTGTGTTAGTGGAAATGGCAGAGGCCAGTATTTTAGTAGATTAGGACCACTTCAGCTGTCCAGTCTGCCTGGATCTACTGAAGGACCCAGTGACCAATCACTGTGGACACAGTTTCTGTATGGTTTGTATTAATGGCTGCTGGGATCAGGAGGATCACAGGGGGCTTTACAGTGCATAGATACCTTCACTCCAAGGCCTGTTCTCTGCAGAAACAACATGCTGTCTGAAGTGGTGGAGAAAGTGAAGAAGACAGAACTCCAAGCTGCTCCCCATTACTCTGGACCTGGAGATGCGGCGTGTAATTTCTGCACTGGCAAAAAACTCAAAGCCGTTAAATCCTGCCTAATGTGCCTAGTCTCCTTTTGTGAAATTCACCTTAAACCTCACTATGAAGTTCTAGGCCTAAAGAAACACCAGCTGGTGGAAGCCTTCACACACCTCCAAGAGAGGAGTCTTCTGTCGTACTGACCAAAGGTGCATCTGTTATCATTGCACAGTGCATGAGCACAAAGGCCATGGCACAGTTGAAGCTGCAGCTGAAAGAAAAAAAGAAACAAGTATGTCATTGAATATTTATTTAGAAGAAGAAGACAGAAAGTAAAAATATGTGAATAATTAAAAGTTGTTTGGTAGCATGGTAATGCAGTGTCATAGTCACACATCTCCAGGTCCTGGGGTTGTGGGTTCAGGGCCTGCCTCAGGTGACATTGAAATTGTCTGTAAGGAGAGTATTATGTTCTCCCTGTGTCTCCTTGGGTTTCCACCTGGTGCTCCAGTCTCCTCACGTAGTCCAAATACACACTTTTGCATGGTGCCCTGGACACCCTTTTGAGATTGTGCTTCTGCCTTGTGCTCAGTGATTCAGTGTAGGCCCACAGCAAATATGAATTCTTCTTCTTCTTCTTCTTCTTCTTCTATAGTTACATGTACTCTAAATAGTCTTTCTTTTAAATCCCTTCTTTTAAACCCCTGACTCCTTTGTCTGTGAGGTGGTAATAAAGAACTGTGTGACAGTGAACGTAGTTGCAGCACCACTGTGCCATCTCTGGTTATATTTCCCATTCGTTTTGTATATTATTTTTTTAAAGTGTTATTTATATTTGCCCAAAAATTCTTCAGAATCAGCTAGAGCATGTGCAGAGAGAAATGCAACAATACAGTTTAATTGTTTCATAACCCAGTGCTGGGGTTCGGGGGATAGGTCTTTATAAGGGGTGTCTACAAATGAGGTCACAGTAGCAGAATGAATGATAATTCAGCTTTAAATGACCTTCTTCTTGTCCTAACAGAACTCAGCAAACGCAGCAATGAAGGACAGTGAGAAGCTCTTTACCAAACTGCTGCAGTTCATTCAGAAAAAGCGTTCAGAAGTAACAGATCTTATCAGAGCTGTGGAGAAGGCTGAACTGAGTCAGACTGTGAAACTCATGGAGGAACTATTTGAGGATCTAAAGAGGAGAAAGGCTGAGCTGGAGCACCTTTTCCACACAGAGGACCACATACATTTCCTCCAGGTCACATTCATTGATTGTTCCCCAGAGAAAGGCTCTAAGAAACATTAATTGCTTATCTTTTTTGTAGAGATGCAAGGCTTCTCCTTTTGTACCCGACGACTCATCCCGCATCACTGTGGATCAACACCTCTCATTTGATGGAGTGCGGAAATCTCTCTCTGAGCTGAAAGAGCAACTTGAGGAATTCTGCAAAGAGGAGATGAGCAAAATCCCTCAGTGTCCTGATGGGAAACAGGGTTGGTGTGGCACACTGAATGCCACCACTTTCCTGCAGCTAAAAGGGATTTCTGTTTTCTGTTTGAGCATTCACACAGTGCCATACCAGTTAATATATTGATCACTGTCAGTGAGGAATGTGGTGTCTTCTCCCACAGTAATTATAAGTAAATGAATGAATAAATAAATAAATAAATAAGTTGTTGTTAGGTGTGTTTGCTGTGTGAACTATTCAGGTGTGAGTGTTAATTATTTATTTTTTTATTCAGCATTTATTTAACCAGAGTAGTCACGTTAAGGTCCGGACCCACTGCGACCCTGAACTGGATAGGGGTTACAGATCATGAAGGAATTACTTAATTCTAATATAATATAATTTATAATATTTATCTTTATAAATATATATGATACTTATAGATGATATATACTTACCTTTTTATATTCATTTTGTACATTTTGTATCATTCTTTTGTACACACTACTGTGAGGGCACCTATTTTTTTCACTCACCGTACACTTGTGTCAGAAAATAGGGCTGGAGTGCATTAGTGTAATATTTAAGCACAAATTTTCCTCTAGTGATTGAGAACATCAAAATGATGCTTGAGAAACATGCAGAAAAAAGTGATGAATTCAGACAAGTCAATTTCTCCACAACTGAGTGATTGGCATGCACTGACAGACCAGTACAGGCCTGAATATTTGACCCCTACAGTGAAGAGGCTCAGTGGCTCTGATATGTTGCTGACAACATTATGCTGCCCCTGTGTCACTACAAATCTATACATAGTCATTATCCTGAATCCTTTCTGAAACAAGTAGATAAACACCTAAAATGTAATTTTTCTGTTTCAGATTACAGCTGGCTGACTCTGGATCCCAACACAGCAAACAGTTTCATACACTTGTCTGAGAAGAACAGAGTGATGAGGTGCACATGAGACAGACTACAGTACTCTGTTCATCCAGAGAGATTTGAGCAGTGTTTACAGGTGCGGTGTAACGAGAGTGTGAGTGGATGCTGTTATTGGGAGCTAGATGGCATATGTGATGGTGTGTCCATATCAGGCTCATATAAAGAGATCAGCAGGAAAGGACGCAGTAAGGAGTGTACCTTTGGACTCAATAATCAGTCCTCGAGTCTGGAGTGTTCTTCCTGTCCCTTTTTCCAGCACAACATCATAGTGTGTAGGATCCCAGGACCATTGGCCTCCAGAATAGGAGTGTATGTGGATTACAGAGCAGGATCTCTGTCTTTCTACAATGTCTCTGATAATGTGACACTCTTACACAGGGTCCAGACCACATCCACTCTGCCTCTCTACGCTGGGTTTGGGGTTAATAAATGGTTTCTAATTGCGAAGGAACTCTGAGGTAGTGTTATCCAGAATGATGTGCCTGTTGTACATTACTGTGCAAAATTCAGAGACCATTAAGAATGGGGACAACCATGGCCTAAGGGTAAGAGAAGAGGGCCTGGGACCAAGAGGTCACAGGATGGAGCCCCACCACTGGAATTCACAAAATGGAGTTCTATCAGCCATGCAACAAAACTGTCCCAATCAGATACAGCACTTAAACTGAAAGCTCCCATCTCACTGAACACATCCATAGGATTTGTGTCCCTCCTTCCACTGTAAGAAGTACAAATCATCATTTTGTGTCTGAAAGGACATGAAGCTTTTGAGAAGCCCTTACTGAAAAGAAGAAATAGACACAATGTGTCATGAAGTAGGACCTTTGAATCTGCATTGAATAGCATACCTTGTGCAGCATGAGTGAGTTTCCCAATGGTCTCTGATTTTTGCTCTTTATTATTGAGTTATTAGTGTTTTTTTGCACTGTGTATGAAAATTATGTTGCTCTACATAATTAAATTACTCTAAACATTGTGTTTTTTTCTTCATTTGATTTGTATGTTGGACGGCACGGTGGCACAGCAGGTAGTGTCGCAGTCACACAGCTCCAGGGACCTGGAGGTTGTGGGTTTCATTCCCGCTCCGGGTGACTGTCTGTGAGGAGTGTGGTGTGTTCTCCATGTGTCTGTGTGGGTTTCCTTCGGGTGACTGTCTGTGAGGAGTGTGATGTGTTCTCCCTGTGTCTGCGTGGGTTTCCTCCGGGTGCTCCGGTTTCCTCCCACAGTCCAAAAACACACGTTGGTAGGTGGATTTGCGACTAAAAAGTGTCCATAGGTGTGAGTGTGTGAGTGAAAGTGTGAGTGTGTGTGTTGCCCTGTGAAGTTCCTGCATTGCGCCCAGTGATTCCAGGTAGGCTCTGGACCCACCGTGACCCTGAACTGGATAAGGGTTACAGATGATGAATGAATGAATGAATGAATGATTTGTATGTAAGGCCAATCAATCTTACCATGCCAGCTTGCCGGCAACTTTCATGAACATTTGAATGACAGTTTTATAAGTGTTTAATTAATATTATCTCTGTAGAATTAAAATGCTCAAAGACAATAAAAGGAATTGAATAAGTGACAAATACATAAAATAAGAGCTGTGTTCAGATTGTTGTTTATTAATAGACTGTAATTCTTCTAGTAACATTTTAGTCATTAACATTTAGTTACCTCTCCTTTTTTGTGCTTAATTTCATTATGTTACATTTGAGACAGCATCTGTGCTTTACACCCACACTTCACTGTTTGAGATTAATTGTTTGAAGCTAATGCTTTGCCGTGTGCAAACATGAGTCATCCTATTGAAATACTCATTTATGTGACAGCTCATGGTTCTGAGTTCTCAGTTTCTTTTTCATTGCATCATTTTATACTTGGAACAGATTTATCAACTGACATCAGCAAAAAAATTAACTTACACAGAGACTAGGCCTAACTGATGTATATGTCTTAGTTATATAGTTTTTCATTGCATATCGTTTTACAAATATGGTAATTCTGGAAAATGAAACAACACATTTGTGTCTGATAAATGTCTGTGTTTGAGAAACATTTTTGTGAGACAATTTCAAGATTTGCAGACTTTCTGGCAACATATTTGAAACATGTCTATGTGGGATTTAATTAATTTCACATACATTTGATATAAAACCATGTATATTTAATTTGAAATGCTGGTTTGAAACATATCACAGTTATCTTTCATTAAGAGTGAGCAAACAATGAAATCTACCAAAGGCTTTCAAGTCTTAGCCACATTTCTTGTGGTTTCACTTCAGTACATTTTACATGTGACTGTCTGTAGCAGCTTCAACTTCAGCAAATGGCAAACGAGCTGACCAATCACATCCTTACAGAAAATCTTCGCCCTGCGACGTCAGCGCCGCCTGTACGTGGGCAAATCAGCGAAAGCCAGCGTGCCGCTCTAAACCAATCAGCTCCTTCCACCCGGCGTCCCCGTGACCAATAGCGAGCCTCCACGACGGGGAAGACAACGACGGTTTATAAAACGGGACCGACGTAGTTCAGCTTCATTATCCACACAGACACAGAAAGGAGTAGAAAATTAAATAGATAGAAAGAACGGATTTACAGTGGGTTACTACTACAGCGTGAATTCATCGCGTTCAAGTTCATCTAGTAATCATTTAGCGGTAAGTTGTTTTCGTATTACTTGTTAAAGTCCTGAAACTGGCTTTTTATATTCAGTTCCACAATTAAATGTACAGTATGGTTTACTTACTTTATGAAGTGTAAGAAGCCAGTGAACTCAACTTTTTTTTTTTTTTTACGAAGTTTTTGGGGTTGCTGATTCACACTATATTTGTAGTGATATTTAAAGTTAACTTATTTTAGTTACAGTTAAATGCTTTCCCAGAAAATGTCTCAGTCGGCTTCTGGCCATGCTGCATTCATGTATGAATAACTTACATAAGAGGCCAATTAACTTAGAGCCTGGTAAAAAAATGAGATAATGTTAAGCTTTAATGGGTTTCTATTTCTCACAATTATGTACTGAGACTTTAAGGTAAGTCACTTTTAAAATGAATAGATTAGACATAATTCGTCTTTGGCCTTTCTTCATTCATATTTTCTCATGTTAAGCCACGTCTGTTTAATAAGTACTTCGTTTTATTGTTTCACACTTAAATATTCGTTTTAACTGTAACGTTACTGAATTTTTTTAGTTAATGTGAAGCACTCAACTTTTAAAAATGCAGTTAAAGGTTCAGTGACACTCTGTATTACATTGAAGACTAGAAATTCCTACGCGTATGAAGAGTCTGAATGAACTTGGCCTCTAATTCGCCTGTCACTAGTTGGAATTTTCCGTTCCACCTTAAAAAGGACGCCAGTTTAGCATTAGCTTTAGCCACTCGGCCCGACATTCTAGGTGTTTCTATGGCTGGTAACGGTGCAAGTTAGCTTAGCAGTGCTAACTCGGGACTTCAATATTTGCCCGCTGTATTAGAATAAGAAATGGGACTGTAGTGTTTAATTGCAGATTCATAATTAGAAGAAAGCAAAGCTGAAAATTCTAATTTACAAACAAATCACGTATTAATTTTGAGGGGTTTTAATTGAGATTTTTCTCTGGATACTTTTTTTTTTCACCCAGCTTGCTTTACTAATTCGGTTTATTCTGAGTTTTCTCGTTCTGAGAAGTTATCATAATCCCATGCTAGAGTTTACAGATTTTAATCTTTTAAATCTTTCAGTTATTTTCAGTGTTATGTCTGGGTCTCAACGCCCTTCTGGAAAAATAGGCCATTAGATCAGTTGGGATTAGACACTTCTGATGGAGTCTTTTTATGTTTACCATAACATTTTCCTACAGGACCTCTTCATTCCTGTAGGA
The DNA here is from genome assembly GCF_029633855.1 of Hoplias malabaricus. Lineage (NCBI taxonomy): Eukaryota > Metazoa > Chordata > Actinopteri > Characiformes > Erythrinidae > Hoplias > Hoplias malabaricus. The sequence goes on along the minus strand of NC_089801.1, from coordinate 20,663,154 downwards.
CATCTTTAGATGCCATGAACGAATCAATATCAGAAACACATCTGGAATCTGTTCTTACCAGTTAAAATCGTTAAGATGCTATACACTGACAGAAACCCATCAGTAAACAAACCTTTTAATGGGTTCTTTGAGTTGTTGTTTTACCCCATCATGGTCACAATATTCAGATTTTTCAGGCTGTCATTTGCTGTAAAAACAAAGTTACTTATTACCATTTTCTTAACAGGATTAAATCGGTGAGCCAGTGTTTCAACACCAAAATGAGGTTGCTGTGCCTGTTCTTGCTGGTGGTCGGCTCGGTGTATGCCGACGAAGACGACAAGAGGGAAAGTGTTGGGACCGTGGTGGGAATAGACCTTGGGACCACCTACTCCTGGTGAGCTTGACTTGGTTTTCTAGCCTTGGGGATTCATATTTGAATTGAGTGTCATGAAAAATCTTTATCAGATTCAGTAGGATCATTGATATTCTGTGATTCAATTAACCAACAGGTCTATAAATTATGAATTGGTTTGGATCAAATTCAGCTTTCAGTTCATATTAAGATACTGGAATAACTTGCCTTAAACAGACCTTCAATATCAATGGTGTAGCACCCTCAGTACCACACATTGTTAAAGTTAAACAAGTGTTAATTTCTGAATGAAATCCCCCTAATGCTGTTTTTGTTTCCCGATTCAGTGTCGGCGTGTTTAAAAATGGACGTGTTGAAATTATTGCTAACGACCAGGGAAACCGCATCACTCCTTCCTATGTGGCCTTCACAAGTGAAGGAGAACGTCTCATTGGTGATGCTGCCAAGAACCAGCTCACCTCCAATCCTGAAAACACTGTCTTTGATGCAAAGAGGTTGATTGGTCGTACATGGAGTGACTCCTCTGTGCAGCAGGACATCAAATACCTGCCATTCAAGGTATACATTATTGTAGTGCTAGATTCTGTGTTTAACATGAAGTATTGTCTAAAACCTAATCTGCTTAAGACAAGTGCTTAATGTTTATTCAATTATTGTTTTTTAGGTTCTTGAGAAGAAGAGCAAGCCTCACATTCAGGTTGACATTGGATCTGGTCAGATGAAGACCTTTGCCCCTGAGGAGATCTCAGCCATGGTTCTTACCAAGATGAAGGAAACTGCAGAGGCTTATCTGGGAAAGAAGGTGTGTGTGTGTATTTAAATAGGTTACAGTGGTGTATTACCTGTAAATGAATGAACATTCCTGCAATCTGAAACCAGTCCTAATCTGAATTCTTTCTGATTGAAGGTTACCCATGCTGTTGTCACTGTCCCTGCATATTTTAATGATGCTCAGCGCCAGGCTACCAAGGATGCTGGTACTATTGCTGGTCTCAATGTGATGAGGATCATTAATGAGCCGTAAGTTGCCGTCATTAATTAATGTTTTTTACAAAGCTCATATCCCAGTTTATTCCAGAAGCTACAAAGTTATTGCAGTCTCACAGCAGCATGTTATTCCTTTCACAGTACTGCTGCTGCTATTGCCTATGGTCTGGACAAGAAGGACGGTGAGAAGAACATCTTGGTGTTCGACCTTGGTGGTGGTACCTTCGACGTGTCCCTGCTTACCATCGATAATGGTGTGTTTGAGGTGGTGGCTACTAATGGAGACACTCACCTTGGTGGGGAGGACTTTGACCAGCGTGTCATGGAGCACTTCATCAAGCTGTACAAGAAGAAGACTGGAAAGGATGTGCGCAAAGATAACCGTGCTGTTCAGAAGCTGCGTCGTGAGGTTGAGAAGGCCAAGAGAGCCCTGTCTTCCCAGCACCAGGCCCGTATTGAGATCGAGTCCTTCTTTGAGGGTGAAGACTTCTCAGAGACATTGACTCGTGCCAAATTTGAAGAGCTCAACATGGTGAGGACACTTTGTACACACCTAATTTTCCTATACACAGGTTATACCGGTTCTAGTAAACCATTCCACTGCAGTTGAATTAAAACCTTATACCTGTTTGTTATCCTGCCACCATTTTAGGATCTGTTCCGCTCCACCATGAAACCCGTGCAGAAGGTGCTGGAGGATGCTGACCTGAAGAAGTCTGACATCAATGAAATTGTTCTTGTGGGTGGTTCCACTCGTATCCCCAAGATCCAGCAGCTGGTGAAGGAATTTTTCAATGGCAAAGAGCCTTCCAGAGGAATCAACCCTGATGAAGCTGTGGCTTATGGAGCTGCTGTCCAGGCTGGAGTTCTGTCAGGAGAGGAAGATACAGGTTAGTCTTGCTTAACTCCTACAATATAAGCCTTATAGACTTTACATGTGGTTTTTATATTGCTTTTAAATTTGCACATGTTGCAAAACTAATCTGTCTGTAATTGTGAAACAGGAGACCTTGTGCTTTTGGATGTGTGCCCTCTGACTCTTGGTATTGAGACTGTCGGAGGAGTGATGACCAAGCTTATCCCCAGGAACACTGTTGTACCCACCAAGAAGTCGCAGATCTTCTCCACAGCTTCTGACAACCAGCCAACTGTCACCATTAAAGTTTATGAAGGTACGCTCATGCTGAAATGATTCCTGGTCTGCATTTCAGAACTCGTTATTGAAGAACTTATTTTTATATATACATATATTGTTTGTCTAAGTATCCATATACTTGTGTTTTTAAGGTGAGCGTCCTCTGACCAAAGACAACCACCTTCTGGGCACCTTTGACCTGACTGGTATCCCACCTGCACCCCGTGGTGTTCCTCAGATCGAAGTGACCTTTGAGATTGATGTGAACGGTATCCTGAGAGTGACTGCTGAGGACAAAGGCACAGGCAATAAGAACAAGATCACCATCACCAACGACCAGAACCGTCTAACACCTGAAGACATTGAGCGGATGGTCAATGACGCAGAGCGATTCGCAGATGACGACAGGAAGCTAAAGGAGCGCATCGATGCTCGCAACGAACTGGAGAGCTACGCCTACTCTCTGAAGAACCAGGTGGGTGACAAGGAGAAGCTTGGAGGCAAGCTGTCATCTGAAGACAAGGAGGCCATTGAGAAGGCAGTGGAGGAGAAAATTGAATGGCTCGAGTCTCACCAGGATGCTGACCTTGAGGAGTTCCAGGCCAAGAAGAAGGAACTAGAAGAAGTAGTACAACCAATCGTCAGCAAGCTTTATGGCAGTGCGGGCGGACCACCACCAGAGGAGGGCGAAGAACAGGGTGACAAGGATGAGTTGTAGATTGCTATGATTCCATCTGTACACTGTCTTTTTCAGCCCTCAGATGCCCTTTTCTCTCTGGAAAGATGATAGGTGTTACATAATTGTTGAACTCGATGGACAGTTGTGAGGGAAGGTGTAAAAGGGGGACAACCATAAAGCCACGATTATCTTCTGGACTTCTGGCAATTGGAGTGAGGAGTGTTCTTCACTGATGTGGAGATTTGGTCAGCCTGGACTGAGGCTTGCTGCTATTCTCAGGCAGTTTGAGAAGTTATGTAGAAAGGAGGGATGGGGTTAGGATGGGATTGGGTGGCAAGGGGTGGGTGGGATGTCATGGGTGTGTTGGGTCCTAAGCAAATGTCATGTTCTGTCATAAGCCTAACAAATTATTTATTTAAAATCTGGCAGTTGTAGAGAACATTTCTACCACAACTACATGGGGAATAAATGTTTGATAAAAAAAAAAACTCTTGCTGTATGCCTTCTTTAAGTCCTTAAAGGTGACTGTCACTTCATCCACACCTTTTTTCTGCAGTTTTGGGATCTTAAAACATCAAACATACTTTGGACAATGTATCATAAAGCTCAAATGGCCCTTTCTTATCCTGTCAGCAACCTGGTACAGAACTCCAGAGGTATGGTGCAGGATACAAAAGCACTTGTTTTAGTCATTTTTGCATGGGTTTCATTTCTATTCTAGCCTCATTTTAGTCAGTATACAACACTGATTGGAAATAGTTTTACAGTGCCTGCTCTAAGATGCAGCAAAAAGTCAGTCCCATGGTGACTTTGGCAGATCACATACTGAGTGGTTTTATCGCAGTTTTTGGGTGGTAGGCACTTAAGATACATTAATGAAGTCAGATAAATAGCCCTGCTTAAGAGTGGCGGGGGTGGTTAGGGTTGTGCTTTGAATTTCTCTATCCACACAAGGACCTACTACTACCACCACCACTCTTCCATCGCTCTATATGGATATCATAATGCATTCATGTAGTTATACCCAGCAAAAAAGTTATAAAGACCAAATGTCACCTCTAGAAATTGTTGCCTCATGAATACACATTAATTGAACATAACTGAAGCTCAAATACTGCCAGCCTTTAACCATTCTATTACTATTTATGACTTTATTTTAAAGGTTGCTCAGAAATATCCTACTATTACTACAGTAGGCTTTTATATTCTGCATCCATAAAAAGCTTTGCGTTTTGAAAGATTAGAGGGAAACTAAGGAATTGCACAGTTCATTTTAGACATGTTTTGTTTTTAATTAAAAGAAATTTGTACAGGGATCAAGTTATAACAGTAACTAGACAGTCATTAAATATCACACCCTGAGTATCCATTCCTCCAAAAACAAAGCAGAGATGTTTCAATTCCTCCTCACGGTTTTCTACTTTTTCCTCTTCAACTTGTGTCCTTCCTGACCAAGGCACCACACACATGGAGTGGTCCAGCCGATTGGGCGGAAGGTCACCTCCAAACTTCAGCGCTGTCCAGCGCTGTTTGTCTAGGAAAATGAAATTAAGGTTTCTTATTATGAAAGGTGTGCCAGAGTGGTATAATTGGAAAATGGTATCATAAACATAATCAATTAATCAGCCTCTACATACCACTCTGGAACTTATACATGGAATTTGTCGCTCCTTCTGCGGTCATTCCTCCAAAGATGTAGACATTTTTGCCTAAAGCCACTGCGGAGTGAGCAGCCGTACCTGGAGGGACGTCTCCTTTAGCCTTCACCCGCTCCCACATCATACGCTCTGAAGGTGGGGAATAGAAATAATAAAATACCATAGATACAAACAGACCACAGCACGTTCAAGTAGGGACAGTGTAGGCTACACACCAGTGTCTAGTATGAACATGTCATTTTGGAACTTGTCTCCTGCCATTCCTCCGTGGATAAATATTCTGGTTCCCACTGCTACCACCACATGTCCGTGCCGTGGAGAGGGGGACTTTCCTTTGGTCTCTGGCTGTGACCACGTTGAGGTTACTTCAAAGAATAATGGATATATGGCAAGTTATAACTGCACACTGATAAGTACTTTTTTTTTTTACATATACACGTTTGGGCATCTCTGAGTAAAGGACATTATCTGCAGAAAAAAATTTTTTTTGAAACTTTTCTAATATAGTATGAAGTAACCGAGAGACCTGTGTCAAAGATGTGCACCTGGGGGTCAGTAACTGGAGTAGCCCCTATGTCTCCTCCAGAGAAAACAAACAGCCTGTCGCCCACACTTGCAGAATTAGTGTGGTACGTCCTGGGCCCGGGTGGTGACCCCTTCACCTCCACCGTCTTCCACGGACCACTGTCTGCACACAGTAACACTTCAGATATGATACGCTTTGACAGAAATACTGGCTTCGGTAACCATGGTGGGTTTACGTTAAGGGTTGAATTCACTCTAAGGGGTGACCACACCTGTATGAATGTATGTATTATAGAAATATATACTGACCTGTGGTGTGCAAGACCTGAACACTGTTGCGATTCCCGCTTTGCTGGGCTCCAGCGAACACCCACAGACTCTGAGGATCGCTCTCAGGGACGAAGCTGCAGTGTTCATACCGCGCCTCAAGACCCTCCCAATCCGGAATATCCCATTCATGACTGTCTGAGAGAGTCATAGAGGACCTTAATTAATCTTCAGATATATCAACCATGTGAAGACAGGTTTAAACGGTATGATGATTCTCGACATAGTTCTCACACTTAATTCTTTGATTAAGAGGTTTAAGTTGATGTTTGAGTGTGTAATGTTACATAATCTGTGGTGTCTTTTACACCAAAGACCAACCCTGACTACTTTCAGGCATTATCAGGAATACTGGTTGTCAATGCCAGTGATAAATGTGCGCAGTCAGAAACAGAACACTGATAAAAGGTTTTCAGAGGAAACAGAGAAGGGTGGTAGTTATTATAGGGTTTTTAGCACAGTGTGAAGAACTGCTTGTATCAGATTTGACCAAAAAAACAAGGACACGCTTTAAACAAGGTCATGAGTATATCGACTACTTGTTATGCAATTCATAAATGTGGGGGCGTAAGTTATAAGGTAGTTTCAGGGGAATATGGACAATGTACCGAGGTTTATGACGTAGGAATCAGAAAAGCTGCCGTTTGGATTTGCCCCACCAACAATCACAATCCTTCCTTTCCCTTCATGTGAAGGTATAAACGTGCAAGTGTGTCCAACACTGGCACCAGGCCCAGCTCCTCGAGGCACAACACAATACCTGTATGTACGAATATAAAAAAAAAAGCACTGTAAACAAATGACAGACATTTATAGGAATCTACCAGGTAATGTTTATAAGGTATTATTCTGTACCATTGGTTTTCTCTGGGCTTATCTTCTGGGCTGAGAATGGGAAGGAGCTCCATTTCTGAAGAGGACCTAAACATTTTGTAATTATAAATAAGACCAGACGTTTGTAAAATAGTTTGTTAGTTTTGTTCAGTAACAGATTCTACTCCTCTGGGAAAGGTTTTACACTATATTCAGTGAAGATTTCATTGCATTCATAAACAAGAACATTAGTGAAGTGGATATATTAAATATATGGTGTAGCAAATCATGCTTAAAGTAGGAAATACGATGTTTTTTATATTTACGCATTTTTTTTACGCAACAACCATTCAAGTAAAATATAATGGCTGTGTAGACCCTGTTTATGAGTAGCATTAAATAGACAATGTTCCTAAGGGGATCATTTTCCCCTTTATGCAACAATAATGAGAGGAATACAGTAACAAAGTGTTCCTTATTCAAATCCTGAGATGGTTTTGCTTCAAAAACACAGATAAATATTAATAATGAAACATTACTAACACTTGAAAACCCTCCGGAAAATTATTTAAAGCCTTTTAAACACATTAGAACCACAACCTAATGGACTTCATAAACCGAACCGTACAGAGAACACAACCAAATTAAAACACTCACAGGAGCCGTGAACGTGTTGTGTCCTTTTGCGTCCCACGCAACAACCTGCACCCCAAGGACCCTTTGCAGAAGATATGTTACGAGTCTTCTGTGCTTGGTCCAGAGCCTGGTTGGGTCAAAGAATCAAAATATAGTTGCTCGCTTACAAAGGACGAGTTTATCGAAAGTTTATATTGGGTTATAAACGTAGTTAATACAATTATTATGTTATTATTAATGCATAATAATTGATTCGATTACTAATGTTGTTTATTTATAAGAATTTAATAATTGAACAAAACATTTTGAACAGGCACTTCAACCTTGGTTGTTCGTCTCGCAAACGTCATGCAGTAATCATCCAATGACATCGCGACAGGAAGTCAGGGTGCAGTATTTGCGGGAAGCTCTTTATTTCGCGCCACAGCGCGTTTTATGAAGGTCTGTTGCCCCTAGCGACAGCTAGAATTGACTTTAATACTTACGGTCATTATCTTATATTACATATTATTAATTATATATTATTAATATAACTGATTCTGAGAGTTTGGTCAATTTAAATCAACAAGTTTAATTTACTCTATAGTTAAATAAACCATTAATGTATCCTTAAGCTTTTCTATTCTTCACAGACACCAAAATATAGTTTGATCACAAAAACACTAAACAAGAGAAATGAGGCTCAGTTAATTTGCCAATTAAGAATTAGCATCTGATATTATTATTATTATTATTATTATTATTATTATTATTATTATTATTATTATTATTATTAAGTAGTAGTAGTAGTAGTAGTAAGTAGTAGTGATAGTGATAAGAGGAATAAAATATCTCATTAAAAATATTTTATAAAAAAATATTTACCCATGAGAAATGAGAAATTTTAATGTGTAGTTGCAGATATTACTATTATTATGTGTTGAAGACATTACCAGGTGGAAATGTTGTGAATTGTAAGCACCACATGAGGTCACTATTGGAGAGTCCACGGGTCAGAAACATGTCCCAACCGAGCTGAAAATAAATACTCCGGGGTTTTTAACCTCAGTCCAAACGCAGGTCCAGAAGTGTCCATACATCGTTCTTATTCGTGATTTTAGACATTTAAAGTTCATTCATTGTGCACAGTTTGTCAAAAAAAAACAAAAAACAAAAAAAAAAAAACAACAACAAAAAAAAAATACACCCAATTCATGGTGTTTTAACCCCCCAGGACCTGGCCATGAGACAGATGAGACAGTGGAACTGTGCTTTCTCAAGTGATAGATCATGTTCCAGTACCTGAGGGATGAGTTGGAGTGGAGAAACAAAGTTTGGAAAAGATTCTCTGCTGAGAATTCAGTTTGAGTAAAATGTCTTACATTTCGCACACTGCACATTTTTTATTATTAATATCAAAATGTCACTAAATGATACCTTGCCTCTGAACAAAACCTGTCAATCAAGACATTCTTATGAATATGTAACTAGTTAATAAAAAAACACTCGCTTTAAGATTGTTTTCAGAAAACGTCTCAGAAAGTGACTTTTTTTTGCATCTTTTTTTTCAGACAGAATTTGAAAGCCTTTAAGGAAGACATACTGGAGCTAGGAGGGGATTGTAGACTCTTCCGAGAGTTCACTGAAAGGCGTGAGAGCTGGAGGTTGTTATATATTCCCTATATTCTTTCAGCATTAGACTGGTGTGAGAAAACTTTTTGACATTATTCTCTTTCAGACGCCCAATTTTTTCGGTGCGGTGTCCCACTCTATGGGGCCAGCCCATAAAGACTTAAGCAGGCTTCGGTGGAGAACACCAACATTATTTAAGGATGCACTCTCCTCAGCATGTCTATAAATAATGAAACAAACTGCTTTTCTGCTGTAGCCTGGAGACCCAACAAAACAAAACCAAAAAAATACAGTATCTCTCTCTGCACTTAGACCTAGTGCTTCCCGCTCAGACTGTAATTAGATCATGTCACTGTGCTCTGGATTTGGGACAGAAGCGGCACTCAAACCCAGCCATGAACCTGGGCCATTGTGTCACACTCATCACACACACGTTCGGCTTCATTCAGCTCCAGTGAGCTGTGCTCCTGCTGCAAAAGGAAGTGAACACACTGTGGCACATTTTGCACTAATGTAAGAGAACTCATGTACGTCCTCATTTGGGTTTCAGATTCACATATTAACATTTGATTTCATAATATGCATGAGACTCAAAACCAATGTGTAAACACATCGCCGTTCAGTCCCATAATGTGTACAAAGATGTGAACGAAACCTTGTGGACAGCAGGCTACATTTCTGTGAGGATTTGATAGCAATCAGCCATGTGAGGGTTCCGTAAGAACAAATGTGGATGTTGAATGAAGAGTTCCTAATTACAAACACCACTCAGGTTCACCCTTAAGGTACTGGATGGAGCTGTACTGCAGAGAACACATTACCACTGCTCTAGACCTCAGTACCTGGGGTTTCACCGCCATGCCATCTTCCTTACCTTGTTTTTTTGGGTCAAAGGCCGATATGGGTGTCTCTTATCTAGTATAACAGAACCTGGCAGTTAGCTTTCTCCTCCAAGTGTGTTGAACAACACAATTATTGTGTGACTGGGACAGAAAATGCGAGTGTGTTGAATTGGCGAAAACGATAACAAAATGGGGACAAAATTGTGAAAACGTGTGGTGGATATTTTTGTGCTGTCATCTTTTTTTTCTGAGTTTCAAAAGCCTTTGTGCTGGATGTTTAAGAAAAATCCGTGCTGGAGTTTGGGAGGCTATAAACCCTTCTGAGATTTCTGAAAATGAAAGGCGCGAGAGCAGGGAGAGCAGGAGGTTGTCATATATTCTGTGTATTGTTTCAGCATTTATAAGATGCTGTGAATATGTTTCCATATTATTCTCTTTTAGACACACAGCAGTTCTTCTGAAACCATGGACACAGGAATGTGTATGTGTGTGTCTGTGTGTGTGTGTGTGTGTGTGTGTGTGTGTGTGTGTGTGTCTGTGTGTGTGTCTTTAATCAGGATTTAAGCTACTGTCCCAATCTCTCTCAGGAATAAATCAGGTCACTTTGAGGTCAGTGTGCCAGAAACACTGAAACATTACTGCTACATTAATGCCTTCCCCCATTCTGTTAAACACCTTTTAAAATGTCTCAGTTCAGCTACTTTAGGCTGCTGCCACTCTAGACTGTGTAGACTCCGATGTTCAGCTGTATACATACAGTTTGTGTGTGAACTGGGACGCTCTGGACTCGCTGTATCTGAGCCTAAGCTCATGATGCTCAGTGCCAAATGTAGAGAGGTGTAAAGCTTCTCAGGGCTTTAATAATGCTGTTTCCCCTTTTAAAGGAATAATCCACATTCACATGGGAAGCACTGATTTAAAAACAATGATACGATTATGCTTTGTGTGATTGTGTGCTACAAAGAAAAGGAAGGAGGATGGTAGGTGTGAGTCGAGTGTGTTGATGTGTTTTATCACCAGTGGCAACAAGGAGTAGCACCTTGCTGTTTGCTTTCACTCTATAGGCCTTCAGATTCTTACACTCAGCTGGGTTTCTACATTCTCTTTCTCTCTCTGTGTTTCTCTCTCTCTCTTACTCTACCAACCCCCCCCCCCACACACACACACTCTCTGTGCTTGGTTCTAAAGTTGCAAATGATGTGCTCAGGTTTCCAGGCCCTGTGTTAATGACCCTGTATCACTTTGTTATGGACTGTTCTGCTGGCTACTGTTTAGAGCCCACATTCATTCTCCAAACTTTTGGTGAGTGTCTGTGTTTTCTTTGTGTTTGTTTGGTTTATTCGTACGTATAATGCTTGTTGCTCTTTATATGAAGTGTGTTTAATAACAGTGCTGTTGAATATTAAGGTTATAACACATTTAACAACAATGTAACGACTCCTGCCGTATTAATGTTTACACTGTTACAGAGGTATTGCAGCAGTAGTCCATCTGAAACAAAGGATACATCCCCAGTCTTTACACAGTAGTTACATGAGTTGTTAATATGTATTTACACATTTATTAGAGACACTTAAAATAAAGTGGGGCCATGATTGCTGTCCGAGAATAAAGCAGTTGGTTAAAATGAACGACTTTGTTTAACTGCCTGGTCTGGAATTGTGGAATACAGTGTTCCCTCGTTTTTCACGGGTCTTACGTTCCAGGACCACCCGCGATAAATGTAAATCCACTAAGTAGGGATGCTAAAGTATTTATACACTATTCTAAGGCTTTATAAACCCTCCCCCACACACACACTTTTACGCTACATAAACCTTTCCCATTCCCTTAATAACCATTCGTTTCCGAGAGTAAATATGCACTATTTACTGTAATTCGTAATATTTTATGATTTACAACATTCCTTAATTTTTAGAATTAATATTTTTTATATATTTTTATACATTTAGTTTTTTTTTCATCAAATATATATATTTTCCGCCGATCGAGTTCCGAAGAAAACCCGTGAAATAACGTAAATCCACGATTTATTTTCCCATTACTAGTTTATAAAAACCCGCGATGCTCTGATGCTGCGAAAGGTGAAGCGCGAAGTGGCGAGGGACGACTGTATTTGCTTCTTCATGGTGTTGCATCATGCTGAGTTTCCAGGTGCATGGGCTCTTAAAAATATTGTCATGAACGGATATTTTGGAGGGTGACTTTAAAAGACTGACCTTTGATTCTCTATAGAAGCTTTCAGTGGATAATTCATTAAGGACCCACACTACACCCAAGTTTCAAGGACATCCACATAACAGAGAAAGTCAATATCAATAAAAGTAAACAAATTCTAAGCTATGAGCCATTCAGGCACATGTAGATTTAGACTGGGTCCTCCAGACAATATCAGCCTGTTTTTATCTGTGGTATTAGAGTAATTGGAATCAATCATTCGAATCAGGGGGAGCAGGTTTGACATGAAATGTGTAACACAGGTCGAGTTGTCTGAGGAGATCAGAGTCAAAATATATGATGTGTAGCATTCACATGCAGGTCAAAATCTGAGCAAACGGCATTTGTACTCTTCCTCTCCTAAGTATTATACCTTACAAAATACATACTCTCAGTGTGATTTCAAAAGCTTGGGGACTAAATGTTGACTGTTCAGCAACTCTAGGTAAGATCTGGTATTTTTGCTCCTGGGTTCCCCTACAGTTGTAGAGTGTAATTCATGTTTACAGCATTACCCTGAAATCAAGGGGAAGGAGATTGAGTCGATGTGGTTTCATACCCTCCTCTAAAAGTTACATAATGCGGTTTCTGTAGTAGCCTGGATTAGCTACGACAGATCCTCTATTCTTCCTGTTACATGTCAGTGACACATCACAGTGATTATTAAGCTGTAATTCTCAGGTAAAATTCTACATATAGTGTTAATTTAAAGGGGAAAGTAAATTCCTAATTTGAATGTACATCAATGTACATCCTTTAATCTAAAGACAACTAAAACCTTTCAAATTTATTTGCACAATAACACACTCAAAGTTTGGTAAATCACCTTTATAAGGTATTTATAAAAATGATTTTTATATTAAAACTCAACACTCACTGTCCATTTTGCCAGCGTTGCTGACCATACAGATGCCCTTTGTAGTTGTACAATTAAAGAATGTAGTCCATGTGTTGCTCTGCATACTTTTGAGCCCCTTTCTCCCTGTCCTTTGACGGTCAGAACCCGCCACAGAGCAGGTATGACTCGGTCGGTGGATCATTCTCAGTGATCTGTTGTGGTGGATCAGACAAAGCAGTGCTGCTGGAGATTTTAAACACTGTGACCGGTCACTGAAACACACTGTAGATCAGAGACTCATCTGTTGCTGCACAGTTTGTGAAAGTCATTCTTTAATCCTTCCTCACTGGTCACAGGACGCTGCCCACTGAACAAGGATTGGACCATGATGGAAAATAGCCACAGTATTCCACTTCTGCAGATTGCATTGTATTCGGCTCATGAGCTCAGAACTATGCTACACTTATAAATGAGTGCAGAAGCTCAGGTTACAGCCTGGTTATGTTATCAGCATGTGTGTCTAAGCGCAGGTGCTAACGCTTGACTAAATTGGGGCTAGGGATGGGGGGGGGGGGGGGGGGGGTGGAGGTGGTAATTAGTAGATCCTCTCTTTAAAAGTGCTCAATCATTCATGCCGCTGTCAGAAAGGGCAAAGTCATCAATAATACACAGTTTGTTTAGCATGGAGGAGCATTATGATACAGGGCGGAGTCAGCAGGGGTTTCCACATTATCCTCTTCATTAGATAATGTGAGGGTTATCTCACAGAGTGAATGAATGATACATGAGCCTGAGTTTATAACACCATTTTTAGTTTGATAATAGGGCTGTTTTAGAGCTGAGCTGTGAGCACAGTTTGTATAATCTCCATAGAAAACATGAAACCAAATGAGAGCCTCAAATGGACATTAGCCTAAGGTCAACATGCCCGATGTGTAAGCTAGAGGCATATACAGCAATGGTAGTGTGTTATATAGTGTATAGTGATGGACCATCATTGAGAACTGTGGGATTAATGCTGGAATCACACCACACAGATTTAGCCCAACTTTGACATGATTTTGTTGTATCCAACACATTTCCAGAGGTAGAACCGAATATGAGTGTCGGGGATGAGGAAATGGTTGTGTAGTGTGACATAATCAAAGAACAGCAATGTGGCATCTGAGACGCCCCACGACACCACAATGAAAAATCTAGCATGTTAGAATATTTGAGCTGTTTTGGCTTAGTCTGACATTTCCAGCATGTTCCTTGACAATGGCCAGTAAGAGGACAGAGAGCCCTCTGGCACACATCTGTAAACATGGAGAGGAGAAAGAGGGAGGGATTGACAGTTCTTTGACCCACCTCCCAGACAACCTGTGAACTCACGCAAGATTGTTAATGAAGATTGGTCCATGTCAAAAACAACAGATATGTATTCTGATCCTGGCGTATGAGTGGCATTTGACATCCAGAAGCTGCTTCTGTAGCTTATTGCAACCAAATAAAAGCTTTTCTTGTAAAATTGAAGCTGCTACTGTAGAAAAGGAGGTCAATTTAGGATACTGTCATGTATTTGCCAATTAGACAATTAGTATTATATGGATTGAAAAAAAAACATATTGAATTTGGTTAACACTATCCTGCAGTTGAATGCTGAATCTTAAATGAATCTTAAATAAAGGAATTGCTAGTAGCACCAGAGAAGTAAATAAATATAGAAACAATAGTGGACCTAATATGGACCCCTGGGGAACGCCTTAACTGACAGTATAGGGGTCGAGAGACCAAAAAACCAAAAAGGTGTCTCATTAGCTTTTTGTCATATCATCCTTTTTAATGGTCAGTGCTCAGTGGGCAGTGAAAGGAGGGGCACTTAAAGGTCCACCCTGAACATCATGGAAAACACATTTAAGCCATTAAACACTGTCCAGAGCTGACTGTGCATGAGCACATCCCTAAAGCTCTCAGGCTGTTAATAGCCTGCAGTTGGTTTAGCCGCAGTCTCAATGGATTCTGCTTACATTTTGTCTGTAACTGAAAAAAAAAAAGTTTCAGAAACTGGAACCTCTATAGAGCCTGACACAACCGCAGTTGTTTGTGTGTGTGCATGTGCTGATAGAGGCACTTCATTGCTGAATGGTGTGACAGCTTAATGGCACAACTCGCAGCTTTGGGCACTAATGTAAAAACTCCCTCACAACAACTTGGGCTCCACACAGTGCTCTCGGCTCCCGTTGACTGACAGCGCGGCCGTAATGAAGGAGACCGGGGAAGAGAAAAGGAAGGTGGACGAAAGGAAAGCTCAGATTTGAAGGCAAGGCGAACTAATGAGCGTCAGAAGGATTTGGGTTGAGGAAGAAGGGGCTGTTTGAAGGCTTCTCCGAGAGGATACTGATCTCATTTGAGGATAACAAGCCAAACCACTGCTGGAGTCCGAAGGCCACATAGAGAGAGTATCCAAAGGGGCTTGCGGTTAATCAGCGCACCTTTCTTAGAGGGCCTTTGCTCCTATGCTTACCGCATCCTTCCTTAATGACCACAGCTCCTAATCATGGTCACAGTCTGCACGCTTGGCCTCTGTCCAAATCTCAGAAAATAATGTGTGTTTGGGGATGATTTCATCATACTCTTATGTGATCATGAATTGTGAGGTTATTTATGATGCTCTGGTCACACACCAAAAGGATTTTCTCTGAATCACAGAAGGTTTATCTGCCAATTTTGTAACAATGTGACTATGGTACTCTTCTGTTTTGAATGAGACTGGAATTAATTGGACCTGCTGCACATAAGCCTAAGTGAAAGGAACACTTGGTAATATTCTTACCTGAACGAGCCTCTGTGGTTGCTACTCCAGGTTCAGCACTGCAGAAACTGCACCATGTAACTGTTGAAGGGTGGTAGGAGACCACCTCCTTCCTCCTATTTATTTTTAAGGACACTGCTGTAAAAGTGAATTAAACTCTGACACTAAGGGGGACTCAGGAGCTCAGTAACTGAGCTCCGTGATCATTTGGCTAAAATAACAACACAAATGACTCTAATGGACAATAATGATCGTATCAATCTTTCTCTAATGGACAATAATGATCGTATCAATCTTTCTGGAATTGTTACTGACCACAGGATGTGAAGTAGACCTCATTTTCTGGTCTGGCCTTTGTTCCTAACTCCCTTAGTGAAACGAGGTGAGCTGAACCTTGTTGCTCTGTGCCAGGACGGATTCAAGCCTCCACTCTCACTGCAATGCCAGCACGTCGACTGGCACAGACAGAAAGATGGGCATTGGAGGGCCAGGCTGTGTGTGTGTGTGTGTGTAGACATAAAAAGCACAGACTTCCATTGTGCCCCTACCCTGTGTTGGGTTCATTCACAGTGCATTGGCACTCGAGTGGGCAGCCAGTTATTCCTCCTGACCTCCCACCAACCCCAAAATCAAACACAATTATCTTTATGATGTGGGCACTGTGCTTGAGCCACAGTTACCTGCATTTATAGTGTAATAAACATGCATTTATTTATTATGTTGTAATAACAGACATTAAGGCCACTGTTAATATTATTATTATTTTTTTTTAATTTTCAGGAGATATTTCTGGTAGGCAATAAAAAGCTAGACTCTGTTTTTGCATCAGATCTGAACAATCCCACAGGTGTTTGTCTACATCCTTCTACTGTGAGAGGAAAACTCCACTCTATGGGTCTAAAAGGATGTGGACCTTACTGAGAAAGGGAAATAAACACAAAAAACAAGCAAACAAAAAGCTACTAGTGTTTCACAGACAAATTAACCAAACAATGCAGAGCTCAGGCCTCTCAGCATCACCAGATGTGATTGGGATTGACTTGTGGGAAGTGAAAGGCAACCAACTTGTATGACTGATATTTTTTGGTGTGGAAAATGTCCTGCTGGTTTCTCCAAAAACAGAAAGGCAGTCTCCTGGAATGGAATCTGTAATAAAGCCATGTCTCGAATGACTCGAATGACATTGCTTCCACCTTTGTGTGTGTGTGTGTGTGTGTGTGTTTCCATATGTCTACAGTTTCTTAGTTCTTTTTTGTACTGTACACTGAGTAGCGTACACATCTTTCTAGATTTCCCAGTCGCTTGAGAGTGTGTTTGGTGTGTTTGTGTTTGTCCATGCTGTCTTTTCTTTTGGGCTGAATGGTCAGTGCAGCAATGCTCAGCCACAGTCCTTCCTTATCTGCCACGCTCTATTAACTCCACCCACACTCTCTCTCTGTCTCTGCCTCTCTCTCTTTTTTCACTCTCTTTCTCTCTCGCTCTCTCACTCATGCTCTGTGCTTTGGGACCGCTGTTATGTGTACAGAAGTCATGTTGAATGTGGGCATAACAGAAATAATTATGTGCTGCTGCCTCCAGCCAAATGTAAAGCTGGAGAGAGAGAGAGAGAGAGAGAGAGAGAGAGAGAGAGAGAGAGAGAGATGTGGTTGTGGCTGGATAAAGTCAGATTTACTTGGCAATACAATACTTGGTTTACAATAAAAACGATCCGAAATTACAATAAATTTGGAACAAACTGAGATTTTCTTACATGCTGCATGATGCTTTTAGAAGTCGCTTATATAACAGAAATGTTAGGAAGATTAAGTTAATTGCAAGGTGTCAGTTTTGGTTTAGTAATTTCTATCATGGAATACTGGGGCACTATGGAGCGACCTGTAAAGGACATTTCTAACTGGAAAAAAAAAAGCAAAATGCCCTCGTGGCAAAAAATTCTGTTGCTCGCTATTATATTTTAATTAAACTCTAATGTTGATGTTTCCCACTAGTAAACATCCACTAGTAAATATGACAATGAGATGCACCCATTGTAATTACCACATTTTTGAAAAACATTGAAGAACATAATACACAACATTTTCTGGTGTTGGTTGCTACCATGGAAATGCTAATGTTGTCACTGTAATAGAGAACATAGCAATGAGTTTATCAACTTTTTTGCAGCTCAGTCTGGAGACTAATGCTGCGTTCTGAATGGTTCCCTTGTTAACTCAATCACTATTCACTACACCGCATGTGCTACATAGTGAACTGACTAGGGAATGACCAAAGGACTTTTCAGATACTACGTTTGGAAACACTGCTTTATAAAAAAGTAACAGACATTTGTGTGACACATTCACTTGCTAGTTACTAGCAAAGGTTGCTACTTATTTAGCTAGCTCGCAAAGTAATTAAAAAGAAAAAAAATTATCCTGCGATATGCGTTCTATGCGTTCTTGCCTAATGTTGAAATATTTGACTGAATTTTGAGGACAGCAATCATGTGTTGTGTGTAAACCTAAATATTAATCTGTCAACCACAACATCCTACGGTAATTTTAATAAAAGAAAAAAGCATTTTAACTTACATAAGCTTTTTACCATATAATGCAAGCAGTAAAGCCACACTCCACAAAGTAGGTTGCTGTGGGTATGGAGCCTTGCTGGAATCATTGGGTACAAGGTAGGAACACATCCTGGAGGCGGCGTCAGTCCCTCACAGAGTCACACACATTTGCACCTACGGACACTTTGGAGTCAGCAATCCACCTACCAACATGTGCTTTTGGACTGTGGGAGGAAACTGGAGCACCCGGAGGAAACCCACGCAGACACAGGGAGAACACACCACACTCCTCACAGACAGTCACCCAGAGGAAACCCACGCAGACACAGGGAGAACACACCAAACTCCTCACAGACAGTCACCCGGAGGAAACCCACGCAGACACAGGGACAACACACCACACTCCTCACAGACAGTCACCTGGAGCGGGACTCAAACCCACAACCTCCAGGTCCCTGGAGCTGTGTGACTGCGACACCTACCTGCTGCGCCACCGTGCTGTCCCTGATCTAATTCAACATCATTTAAATATACTAATACTGAATAATGTAAATATCTCCCAGCAGTAACTGAAAGTAAAGCACATTGGCATCAGCCTCTTCCTCTCATCTTATTCCTCAAAGCTGATACAAAGCAACAGGGAGTTTTTATCCGATGCAATATTCATACAGGTTACATAATGGGCCCCTCTCCTTTTGGTACAGATAACTACTCTGTGATGAGCTAATGTAGTGAGGTCAGGCTGTCACGTTTGACATAATCCTTTCAGAGATTTCACGGAGGCCTGTTCTCTCCCTGCACAGGGCAGCTAAAACTGGGGATCGCACTGAGGAACCGTGTTCTTGTTGTGGATAGTAAGTATCTAAACAAATTCACGCTCTAATTTCCAGCCTGTTGCTTTTAAAAGGGTGCCACTGAGTGTTGATGCTAATGCTAGCTTGCCTCAGTGTAATCCATCAGCTTTTTCAAATTTGTTTCTTCATTAGTTTGGCACTGGAGTTATAAAGCCCATCATGCTAATATGTGTCATGTATAGCCCTGTCTAGTGTTTTCCTGCTGTCTGTGTCTCCACCCTCTTGTGGTGTCTCCTTTGTGGTCCTCCCCCCTCATTATGAGTTTCCATGTGTTTCTTGTTTGAGTGGTTGTCTTATAGTCCATGTATGTGGGTCATTGTAGATGTATCTGTGTAGATGCTTGTCCTGCTTTCTGATGCTTGATTCTTGCTGTGTTCTATGTTGTTCTCTGTTCAGTATTTAGATTCTATTTTCAGTGTCTAGCTTCTCTGGTTAGTGTTTGGTTTTTCTGGTCATTATTTAGCCTCTCTGGTTAGTGTTTAGTTTCTTTGTTTAGCCTCTCTGGTTAGTGTTTATTTCTCTGGTCATTGTTTAGTGTTTAGTTTTTCTGGTCATTGTTTAGCCTCTCTGGTTAGTGTTTAGTTTCTCTGGTTAGTGTTTAGTGTTTAGTTTCTCTGGTTAGTGTTTAGTTTCTCTGGTCATTGTTTAGTGTTTAGTTTCTCTGGTTAGTGTTTAATTTCTCTGGTCATTGTTTAGTGTTTAGATTCTCTGGTAATTGTTTAGCCTCTCTGGTCAGTGTTTAGTTTCTCTGGTCATTGCTTAGTGTTTAGTTTCTCTGGTCATTGTTTAGTGTTTAGTTTCTCTGGTCAGTGTTTAGTTTCTGTGGTCAGTGTTTAGTTTCTGTGGTCAGTGTTTAGTTTCTCTGGTCATTGTTTAGTGTTTAGTTTCTCTGGTCATTGTTTAGTGTTTAGTTTCTCTGGTCATTGTTTAGCCTCTCTGGTTAGTGTTTTGCTTCTGTTCAGTGTTTAGTTTCTCTGTTTACTGTTTAGTTTCTGTTTAGTGTTTAGTCTTCTTGTTTAGTGTCAGCCCCTTTGTTCTGTTTAGTTTTTGTTTAGCGTCTTAGCCCTAGTGTTTAGCCTCTCTGTCTAGTTCCCTTGTTGTCATTAAAGTCTCCTGCAATTATCTCAGTTCCTGTTTCTATCTCCTTGACCACCACTGCACCCAGCAAAATATTATGATTCTAATAATTCATCTGAAGAATATGAGCTATGTTAACTTTCATGTAAGAGTTTGTTGACATGAAATCAAAAAGCAGTTGCTAGTTTAGCTACATGCATGGATATTTTAAGGCACCATGAGAAAAAATAGAAGCCAAAGGTATATTCACTAACTGCAACATGTAATAACCATCACCTCTACAAAACAGAAAACAAAGTTTCTCTACAATGTGCCATGTCACATCCAACCACAGTGAATGGCTTGTTTACATCTCAACTATGGATTTATTCAGATTTCTGATAATACTTGGAAGCCCTCCTTAATACCTCACCATTCTACTTTCAGTTATTGAGGCCAGGTCTCTGGTGAGAAATGATCAGGGAATCTGCAACAGCTATGTTAAGGTAGGCCACATATCTCGCACATCTAAAGCAGCTACCCACAAGGCTCTATTTTAATCTGTTCCACCTTAAATCTGGGCTGCGCACTCTCTGATATATTCCAAGTGCAAAGCTCTTAAAACAAGAGCAGTGGGATGTTGGTGGCGATGTTTGATATTAATTATGGCACATATGTCGTTGCCAACATCAAAGCCACTTCACATTATTCATTATGCATCATGAGGAGTTATACATCAGTGAGAGAGGAAGTGGGGCTGGGTCTTTCCATAAGGAATAATCCTGTGTTGTTTGTTTGCGAAATGTTAATCCCTCTGACAACCCCCTCTGAGGTCAGGGTTTTGCTGTACTGTGTGTGTGTGTGAAAGAAAAAGGTATATATCTCATTGTGGGGACCTAAACTTCATATTGTAGGGATTACTCTTCACAAGTGTGTCCCCACAATGTAAATCATTACAAAACATAATGTGTTCATCAAACAAATTAAATGTACTGTATGTAAATGTATTAAGTGGGTTGTGTGTGTGTGTTTGTGGGGGTTGGGAGCACTGTCAGGCTTCAGATTTCCACACGATTAACACCAATGTCAGCAACACAGTGAGGATGAATGTGTCAGATTTGGCTGCAGCTGCCCATACAGCTGTTTTGCCTCATTTCACATCGCATCACTGATGATGTCATATGATCTCATTTGCTAATATTTGGATTGTTATTTATATGTTTACCTATGAAGCTCTTAGCAAGCTCTATAATTAAGGCCTTAACATTGGATCTTGAACAAGAAATGACAGTTGCATATGTAAATAATATAACATGGGGACACCTGTCATTTCAAAATGTTATTAAATGAAATCAGCATGATTTCTTTGGCGGTTTAGAGTAAATATGGATGTTTAATGATAGCAGAGTTATATGGATATTGAAGTTTAAATGTAAGCGAATTTCAAGCTTATATATTTGACTAGTAATTGAAATATGAAGAACAGTAAAATATCTGCTTTATATTAGAAACCCTTAAGCACAACATTTCAAACCCAAGCTTTCAATTGGCTGTATAACCACAGGCTACTCGGCTGTATTTTTCTCATTTCTCCTTTTGACCTGGGGTTTGTCTCTGAGGTGGGAATGGCACCGGACAGTGATGGGGTCAGTCGACAGAACACAGAGACTGTACCAGACAGCAGGAGCCCTGTCTTCCATCGGACATTTTTCTTGTGAGTGAAATGATGTTGTGGTTTGCTGTCTTTCTGCTCTGGTTTGTTTCCAGTGGATGTCTTTAAACACAAAATCACAAAATGAACATTACAGAGAGTAGAACAGTGAACGAATCAGAGGAGACTTAAGAGAATTTATGTGTTTGTGCGTGTAGTGCTGTTGGACCTGAGGAAAAGAAGAAGAGACTCCTCTTCACTGTGTGGAACTCGGCTGGATCCACCAGGTAGACTTTATTCATCACATGCACGAACACGTAGCCTCTTTCCTACAGTGCAGTTCACACAAAGTGCTCTAAAAAGGAAATAAAATCAGGCATTAGAATGACAGAAAATACAGAACGCAAAACGAGGACATACGTGCAAGACAGCAGTTGCATATAGAATTAAATAACAGTAAAAATACAAGTATTAGCACAGTAAACAAGGAATTTTAATTTAGTAAAACATTCATTCATCGTCTGTAACTCGGAATCACTGGGTGCAAGGTGGGAACACACCCTGGAGGGGGCGCCAGTCCTTCACGGGGCGACTCACACATTCACACCTACAGACACTTTTTTTGAGTCACCAATCCACCTACCAACATGTGTTTTCGAATTGTGGGAGGACACCCATGTGGACACAGGGAGAACACACCAAACTCACAGACAGTGACACGAATCGGGGCTTGAACCCACAACCCCAGGACCCTGGAGCTGTGTGAATGTGACACCACCTGCTGCGCCACCATGTGTAGTCATTTTCTTCAATATTTCTTCTGGTTGCATGTTATGGATCCGTGATACTAGATCAATTATACTGACACCTAGTGGCCTGGATGTGTCTGAGACTCAACATGGCTGTTCCCATTTGAGGGACCACTCTATGGGACATCAACTTGCTTATTTAGTGATGACAATGCAGACAGATTCATATCAAATAAAATATATGAATAAATAAGAAATACTTTCTTTCATAATTATTAGCTAAGCAAAAACCCGGGGCTTATAGAGACACATCCACTGCATGATAAAATGTGCGCTCACTTTAAGTTATTTAGTTCTGTACATTTTGAGCATTTATGAAAATGGTGTTGACAGTCTTTCTGCTTATGCCTCATGTCTGCGTGACAATGAATGAGTGGCACATTAATGCCTGCCTGCGTCCTGCCTTCCAGGCTGTTTTTATTGTTCCTAAATAATTTTATTTATTCAGAGGTGGAATAAATACAGTGACCACAGAAGCCCAGTGCATTGCAGTAACCCCCGGAATTCATTTAAATGTGTGGGACTGGATTTAGCTTCAGAAGGGCTCTGATACACATACCAAACCTTATGTAACTGCTTTCGATTCACCACACACAATTTACTCGCATGCATTTTAAAGCAACTGCTGCATTTTATTTTATCCAAACACAACCTTGTGGGATTTTTATTTCCTTTGCTTTTGAGCATATTTGTGTGCTGCTTCAGGCCTGTGGTTATAATGGCGTGTTGAGTAGGAGTGAAGGCCAGTAACATATTAAAACATGTTGGGCTACTTCCAAACACCCAGATTAGACTGCTAATAGCATTTGCATACAAGCATTGTATGTGACATTACAGGCCTAGAAGGCCAAGAACTGAGGTGTTGAGTAATGAAGTGGGACAAAGTGTGCTCTATGCTCATTAGTGTCATAGACAGCCAATTCAAAGTTATCTAGAACCATGGATCTGTGCTGTTCATTTATTAATTTATTAATACACCAGGCAGTTCATTAGAATAATGGCATAGTAAACATAGATCGGACATGGTCAGTAGACTTTTTAGAGAGCAATATCATCACTGAACTGGTGATATAGAATATCTGGTAGAGACTAAGTCTACTCTTTTGGGAAGGGTTTCATAAAATAACACAGAACATTGCTGTGAGGGTGTGTTTGCCTTTAGCTACAAGCCAGAATATCAGAGCCTCGTCCCAAATATAATGGATGGAGCAACATTGCCCCAATGAACACAGTTCCACTGCTCCACAGCCCAGTGCCACTCCACTTATGCGCTTTTAAGCACCTTTGGAGGACACATGAACAAACGTATTTCCATAGTCTGTGCGTGTATGTAAACACATACTCAGAGTGTTCGCCTGTGTGCAGACAGCAGTGTGTTCAGGCTAGTGTTGCTGGAGCTGTTTGCTCTCAGCTGTCAGATTGGATTGTAGAGGCGAGAGGCTCTCCGGAGCGGATGCGCAACTCCGGCCTCTAGGAGCCGCCTGGAGACATGGGCGCGCCGTTGGAATCTCACAAAACCAGGTCAGGGTACGGAGTGGGACATATTGCCACATGAGTTTAGCGTCTCTGCTGTTCCTAGGGCACTGCTGTCTGTGGGGTTCATGACTGTTCAGATTTAATGTGAACTAATGCTCTTATACTCAGAGTGATGTAATAGAAGGCAAATGGGTTTGTGTTATTTGGACTCTTTAAACTCTTAAGGACCCTTAAACTCTATGTGGACTTGCTTTTCCTCACTGTCATAACTCATATAATTTCACATCCAAAGAATTCATGGTAGACACCAGGTCTGTCCCAAAGTAGACAGCGTTCTAACAGTCATCTGTCTTCATGAGGCAGATTATTGAGATGCTGTGTTTAGAGAGCAATTGCATCACCGATTGTTCCCCCCCACTGCATACAACTTGTGTTTTTTTTTTTTTTACCTCAGCGGCTAACGTAGCCTCCACATTTTAGCATGATGGATTCTATCTTCCCGTTTTTATCACAATTTTAATTATTTTTGCTTTGGGAGAACAGCAAAATGGACGGGGGTTGTTCTTGCATTGCATTCTGGGATTGCCTTCACAGCTAGGCAATTCGATGCTGCTTTAAAATTTGGCCAAATTAAGATATCGCAGTAAACAGCATAATGAGGTTTCTAAGAATTGGGACTGCCTACGTGTCGGGAGTGCACACCCTGTGACGTAAAATGCTTTCTAGACAGAAAGCTCACTAGGATTTGGGACAGACCCATTGTGTTAGCAAAAGAAGCTAATTTTGACATACAGCATATTTAAAAAAAATTACACCCATTTTAGTGAGTGGATAACACAGGTTTTCTCCCTCCAGAGCCTCAGGTCACCATTCCCAAGGCTGGTTGAGTATCAAATCCTCACTCAGAGTCGGGATGTAATATTTTCATTCATTAATTCACTTCCCTCACACACACACATATGGACACTTTTAAACAGCAACTCTACCTACTGCTTTTGTTTTTGGACTATGGGAGGAAACCAGTGCACCTGGAGGAAACCCATGCAGACACCTGGGAAACACACCAATCTTCTCACAGACAGTGACCTGACACAACTCCACAAACTCCACAGGACCCAGGAGCTGGGTAACAGTGACACTATCTGCAGTGCCACCCTGGTTTAAATCAATGGAACTGTATTCTCTAGGAGCACCATTCAGTACCTCTGAGATGAATGGGAGTGGTGTATGCTGTTGTAGCTTGATGCCATCCAATTCTCACCACATTATTTCAATCCTTCCCAGAAGATTAAAAGCCACTGCTGCAACTAAGCGGATCCAAATGCCCTGTTAATACCTTTACTATCAGAGGACATACTAGATGAGCTGATATCTCCCAGCTCCTGGACTTGTCTTCTGTTGTGATTGCACAACTCCAGGCAGATTTTTTTCCCCAGTTCAGAGGAGGCTTCCAGAACCTGCCCTAAGGGCTTCCTTCAGAAGCTCAGATAAAGCTTTAACTTTTATAATGCTTTGAGTTTTTGAATGGAACAAATAAACGAGTGCGCTCAGTGAATGGCATGTGACAGATGCTGCACATCACTGGGAGCTCAGTGTAATTCCTGATGATGAAAGAGCCGCGATTCTCAGAGTGGATTCTTCAGACTGAGGTTTGGCTGCTCTTGAAGTCCAGCGCTGGCAGATAAAAGAGGTGGCTGCTGAATGATGGATGTTGGCGTGATCTGATTTGGGTGTCTGTGGTATCAGAAATGACTGTGTGTGTGGGGGGGTGCGATCTTCCAGAGCCAGCAGAAAGTGTCCTGAAACTTGAAATTTGGGGGAACTGGGGTCTATTACCAGCTTCTTCTTTGACAGACCTTCAGACCTTTTCCCCAAAGTGTAGCTTTTTTTTTTTTTTTGCATTTCTGTAGTTAAAAACATAATAGAAATAATATTTAAATGTATAACCAACAGTGTAAGATTTACATATGCATATATTGTTATATGAAAAATAAATCATTTGTATATACATGTCTTTTATAACAGCTAAAGAATAGTCATACAATGTTATATAGCAAATTCATTCATTCATTGTCTGTAAGCACTTATCCAGTTCAGGATCATTATGGGTCCGGAGCCTACCAGGAATCACTGAGCACAAAACAGTAAAACATCCTGGAGGGGGGCACCTGTCCTTCACACCACACTCCTCACAGACAGTCACCCGGAGGAAACGCACGCAGACACAGGGAGAACACACCACACCCCTCACAGACAGTCACCAGGAGGAAACCCAAGCAGACACAGAGAGAACACACCACACTCCTCACAGACAGTCACCAGGAGGAAACCCAAGCAGACACAGAGAGAACACACCACACTGCTCACAGACAGTCACCCGGAGGAAACCCACACAGACACAGGGAGAACACTCCACACTCCTCACAGACAGTCACCCGGAGGAAACCCACCCAGACACAGGGAGAACACACCACACTCCTCACAGACAGTCACCTGGAGGAAACCCACCCAGACACAGGGAGAACACACCACACTCCTCACAGACAGTCACCCACAGGAAACCCATGCGGACACAGGGAGAACACACCACACTCCTCACAGACAGTCACCCGGAGGAAACCCACCCAGACACAGGGAGAACACACCACACTCCTCACAGACAGTCACAGGGACTCGAACCTACAACCTCCAGGTCCCTGGAGCTGTGACAGAGACACTACCTGCTGCACCACTGTGCCGCCCGCATAGCAAATTGTTTCAAATATCTCCTCTAATGGCCCCAGAATGGGCCACGGTGCCCCCAAATCAACCCTCTACCATTAGCACAAATTTGATCAATTGTCCATACAGTTACCTTCCTGTGTTGCACAGGGCACACACACACACACACACACACACACACACACACACACACACTTTCTAAATCAGCAACATAATCGCTGCTGTTGACTAAGGAAATACTTTTCACATTTCAGCAAACGAGAATGCTTTATCACAATGAGCTTTGATTGACAGTTATGGGAAACTGAAGGTCTCTGCCAGATTCTGTAAAATGAGAAACATTACATTTCCGCGCAGTCATCAGCTTTGCATTTTTCCATCATGTTTGGAGGGCACTTCTGCTTGAATTATGGAACATATGTCTGCACCATTAGGAGAGAAATTGAGTTAAAACACTGTAAATTATCACACATTAAGTCATTTTTTAAGCTGAACCCTTGAGCAGTGTTTTATATACAATTTTAATAATATTAAAATGAAATGCCCCCACACCAAGAATAAATGCCAAGCCAAGAAGAACAAAACCTTATTTTCATTAAAAAAAACACATAACAGCAAATATTGAATAGAAATATTAAAATATATTATTATACTTTGGAATTTGGGAGAATATTTCTGAAAGCTTTGGGGTACATGAGAATATTACAGAAAGGTGTGTTTTTCACAGTGGAAAAGCTTATCTAAAGAGAAATGACCAGACTGTGAATGCTCACAGACAAAAAACAAACCAAAAAGCACAGAGAATCATCTTGGAAACAACTCGTTACGTTGATATTGGAACATTGGAAAGTTAATATCAATGTTTTTTAGATACAAAGTACCTTTGATCCATCGCACTGAGTAGCACCCCCTTGTGGAGCAGTTCCTAATCGTTAGTGAATTCAGATGTTAACGACCACTGGTTTGTGCTTTGTTTTCACAGGAAGCTCATCGGTTGCATGAGCTTTGGAGTGTGTTCATTGATCAGCTCTGAGAAGGTAAACGTCAGATCCACACACTCACAGACTCACTCTCAAACACACCCACACACACACCCACACACACACACACACACACACACACGCTCAGACTGCCTCCTGTGCACTGTATTGAGTGTGTGCGCTGAAGCAGAAGGTCCAGCAGTCTTATTAGTGTGGGCAGACTCAGTAGTAACAGTCTCTCAGGGAGTTTAGCTCTCTTTGCCCTGTGTTCAGTGAACTAAGCTGAAGTTATGAGTAACTCCAGCTCGGTGTGTTCTCTCTCTCTCTCTGCAGTCTGCCTGCTACTTCCACACACTTCATTTCTTATGCACTTCATTATCTCCACAGTTCCTTAAGGCCTTGAACTCTTTGTGGGTCCACTCTTCAGGTCCTCGCTTCTAACTTCTTAACTTCTTAACACAACAGTTTCACAGCAGCCTGTAGTTGTAAGCCTTTATTTAAAAAGGATGTGTTAAAGCTGATCGATCCCTTACTATTGATATTTGAACAGTGATTACAAATTAAATAGATACCTCAACATATTAATAAAGTGTGTTAAATGTCTTATGGTCCAGACCTGTGGTCAGGAGGGCGTATTCCAGCACTATCTAAAGGGTATTGTCTTTTGTCTATTGTTGAGGTGAGAATGATAATGTCTTTGATCCACTTAATACCATACATTCCCTTGTAGAGCAGTTCCTAAACATGAGAGAGTATTATGTGCGAGTGAGTGAGTGTGTGCGTGTTACACCACTTCTAATGAATGAATTCCTCTACTTTGAGCTGCATTTCAGGTGCATCAGTCAGCTGTGCACACAGCTTGTAAATTCTCCATAAGAAAATATTGTGAATAGCATGAGGCATTCTGTGAAGGACTGGCGCCCCCTTCAGGGTGTGTTCCCGCTTTTGCTCTCAGTGAATCCGGGTAGGCTCCGGACCTACTGCGACCCAGAATTGGATAAGTGGTTACAGACAATGACTGAATGAATGAGCAAATGAGTGAATGAGCGAATGAATGATGCACTCTGGAGCAGCTGCACATGAGCCTAAGGCCTAATGCCAAGTTTGGGCTAAAGGGGCATAAACCTCTGCAGCATTAGGATGGAACAGTGGAACTGCATTTTGAGGGGTGATGTTACACTATCCAATACTTCTGGGATTAGTGTGGAGTAGTATTTGTGATCCATTACTAAACCAACATCAGTATGTGTCTTCAGTAACGTTAGGTGTCTAAATGCAATCACACTCTCACAGCAGTGTTCCAACTTCTCGTGTAAACCTTACCAGGTGCTATTACTGCAACAACTGGGAGCGAACAGACAAACCTTCACAAGGAACCCTAGGTGTCTATAAACTTTTTTCGTAAAAGGCAAGTTTTGTAATTGAACACATGTGGAATGGGGCTTATTTTGGCTGCACATCTGGCTGAATTAATATTTGATTGCCTGAATTTACTAATGAGGAGCTTAGGACGGGTATCATAGGGAGTTTCCTCTCTCTGTCCTGTCATCCGCCCCCTCCCTCGCTTGCTTTTATCTATCGCCCTCCTCCCTGAGTCTCAGCTCAATTTAGCCTTTGTCTCTGTTTCTTTGCCTTTTACTTTAATTTCACTTCGCTCCAACTCCGTTTAGTCCGTTTGTTCAGTTCAGTTCAAATCAGTTCAGATGTGTTCCTTTTGAATAATTCAGTTCAGTTCAAATTAGGTTGGTTCAGTTTAGATCATTTCAGATTATTCATTCATTCATTCATTCATTCATTCATTATCTGTAACCCTTATCCAGGTCAGGGTCGCGGTGGGTCCAGAGCCTACCTGGAATCACTGGGTGCAAGGCAGGAACACACCCTGGAGGGGGCGCCAGTCCTTCACAGGGCAACACACACTCACTCACACATTCACTCACACACTCACACCTATGGACACTTTTGAGTCGCCAATTAACCTACCAATGTGTGATTTTGGAGCGTGAACCCGGAGGAAACACGGGGGAGAACACACCAAACTCCTCACAGATAGTCACCCAGGGGAAACCCATGCAGACACAGGGAGAACACACCACACTCCTCACAGACAGTCACCCGGAGGAAACCCACACAGACACAGGGAGAACAAACCACACTCCTCACAGACAGTCACCCAGAGGAAACCCACGGCACACCACACTCCTCACAGAGCGGTGAATCGAACCAACAACCTCCAGGTCCCTGGAGCTGTGTGACTGCGACACCTACCTGCTGCACCACCGTGCCCCCCTCATTTCAGATTTGTTTTGATCAATTCAGATGAATTCAGTTTACTCCAGTTCAGGTAACATATTCACAATAGTTTAGATTAGTTCAGTTTTATTCAGTTCAGTTCAGTCAGTTGGTTTAATTCAGTTCAGATTTTTTGACTTCAGTTCATAACAATTCACTTCAGTTCAATTGAATTTAGTTCAGTTTAGATTAGCTCAAATCAGATCAATTCACTGTTATTCACTTGCTTCAGTTTAGATAATTTAGTTTAGTTCACCTGAATTTATTAATTTAAATTCATTTCAACATAGATTTGTTCAGTTCCATTCAGTGCCTCTGTTAAGTTCATTTATTTTTAGTTTAATTCAGTTCAGTTTGATTTAATTTGTTTCAGTTCCACTTGTTTCTTCTTAATTACACTAGATTTAAAAAAAATCAATTATTTATTCATGCCATCATTGTACTACTCCCCCCTGTGTGTGCGTGTGTGTGCGTGTGTGCGCGTCTGTGTGTGTGTGTGTGTGTGTGGGCAGGTGAACCGTACATTACAGATGCACACAATGTGTGTATGGACCCTGTGCTTGCTCTATCTTCCTCTCTCTCTCTCTCTCTCTCTCTCTCTCTCTCTCTCTCTCTCTCTCTCTCTCTCCCCTAAACTGGAATTAAACACAGTGTGTATTAACTCCCCCTCCCCCATGTCCTGCAGGAATGTGTCCACTCTGCTAAGATGCTTTTACTGATGATTATTGTCCCTCTCTGAAGGGTTACGTCTATTCATGATGGAGAGAGAGAGAGAGAGAGAGAGAGAGAGAGAGAGAGAGAGAGAAGACGAAAAGACAGAGAGAGCATTAGTATTAGTAGAGTATTAGTGAGCAGGCTTTTAACAGGGGTGTTTTGAAGAAAAGTCTTTTTTAAATGTCCGTCTACATGTTTCCGTGTTTGTGTGAGTATAACTGTGTGTTTGTGTGTGTGTGTGTTTATATATGTCTGCTGGGGAACTGTGTGTATATATAATTTTGTTCACTAACAGTACTGTGTGTGTACCACAACTACGACATCTGCTCGGATGCTTCTGTTTGTGTGTATGATTTTTTTTGATCTCTCTCTCTCCCTCTCTCTCTCTCCCTCTCTCTCCCTCTCTCTCTCTCCCTCTCTCTCTCTCCCTCTCTCTCTCTCTCCCTCTCTCTCTCTCTCTCCTCTCTCTCTCTCTCTCTCTCTCTCTCTGTCTTTTTCTTTCTGTGTGTGTGTGTGTGTGTGGGGCAGTTGAACCGTACATTACAGATGCACACAATGTGTGTATGGACCCTGTGCTTGCTCTCTCTCTCTCTCTCTCTCTCTCTCTCTCTCTCTCTCTCTCTCTCTCTCTCTCTCTCTCTCTCTCTCTCTCCCTCTCTCTCTCTCTCTCTCTCACTCTCTCTCTCTCTCTCTCTCTCTCTCCTCTCTCTCTCTCTCTCTCTCTCCCTCTCTCTCTCTCTCTCTCTCACTCTCTCTCTCTCTCTCTCTCTCTCTCTCACTCTCTCTCTCTCTCTCTCTCTCCTCTCTCTCTCTCTCCTCTCTCTCTCTCTCTCTCTCTCCCTCTCTCTCTCTCTCTCTCTCACTCTCTCTCTCTCTCTCTCTCTCTCTCTCTCTCTCTCTCTCTCTCTTTCTCTCTCACTCTCTCTCTGCCAGCATGACTTTATATAACCAACCATCCATCTGCCTCCCTTCACATCCCAACCTCTGAATTCATGCAAAATCATCAGCGTTGAAGAACAATCCATTTTCTCTCATCAGATAAAAGGGCAGAGCCCCTCTACAAGCGCAGCCTGCCGAGGAGTGACATGAACCTGCCTCACTGTTACACCCCTCTGACTACTGTTCACCTGCCTCACATTATTCCGTCTCCCCTCGTTATCTGCTCAAATGTAACACTGACACATCTTTCTTTAAACTTGAAACCCTCTGTAGAACACAGTGTGAATGTGGTAAATAGTTGTTATAATATACAGGAAATAAAAAGGTGCACACAATACAAGTAGCAAACCAGTAAGACCCATGTAAATAATGCTCTGAGAGCAGGAGAAAGACTGAGGGTGTGTGAGATGATTTGGATCAGGGGGTGGGGGTAGGGTGGGTTTTGTTTTTATTTGGTTTTGCTTTTTATTTTCCATTATATCCATAGAATGTCCTTGGTTCTGCAGTCGAATCTTTGGATGTGAAATACATGGATATTGAGGGTCATGCACATCTCTTAACACACTCACAAAACATGTCAATATAAGACTAACTGCGTTCGTTGTTTTTCATACTTTATTCTCACACTGATAGGACTCTAAAGGCCGGTCACATATGGTCCACTAGCAATCACACTGTGTTCGCACCAACACTTCAGGACTGTAGGGGGTCTTATTTGTCATTTTGTGATCGAAGAAGTGCCAATGTGCCTTTACTGCCAAACTACTAAGGCAGACGGTTATTAAGATGTGAATATCAATGCATTTGTTTATTAACTGAACGTGACATGAGGTGAGATGTAGTCTATCACTGAATATGTGACACACATCTGTCACATGCACATCTTTAAACACAGTGCTGCCTTTGGGCCTATAGGTCTGTGTGCTGTTGAACAACACTCTGCAAATATGCACTAACACACCCCACACCCACACACCCACACACACACACACTAAGCCTTGACTTTGTGCTCTGTTAATCTGCTCTGTCTCTCCTCTACTAACACCCTCTCTCTCTCTCTCTCTCTCTCTCACTCTCTCTCTTGCTCTC
This sequence comes from Hoplias malabaricus, assembly GCF_029633855.1. Taxonomy (NCBI): domain Eukaryota; kingdom Metazoa; phylum Chordata; class Actinopteri; order Characiformes; family Erythrinidae; genus Hoplias; species Hoplias malabaricus. The sequence goes on along the minus strand of NC_089801.1, from coordinate 20,630,608 downwards.
TTTCTCTCTCTCCAGGAGGTCAGTGGATGGTATTATTTACTGGGAGAAGAGCTAGGCAGGAAAAAACACCTGCGAGTGGATCTAGACTGGACACACACCTCCGGTGAGTGTGTGTGTGTGTGTGTGTGTGTGTGTGTGTGTGTGTGTGTGTGTGTGCGCTATGCCTTTGTGTGTGTGTGTGTGTGTGTGTGATAGAGAGAGTGTGGTCACAATACATTTTGCACAGCTGACTCTATAAATTAACTTAAAATTATCTTAATAATAAAGAATGGCAAATAAAATTAATAAATGCTTAAGACTAAGCAAATAGGCCGGTATGGGTCAGTTAGGGAAGAGAGGGATTAAGAGAGAGAGAGAGAGAGAGAGAGAGAGAGAGTGGGAGGAGCTGGACTAAAGTGGGCTGGACCTAGCATGCAGACACACACATACACACACAAACACGCGTCAGTATTGAGTGTGTTCACTCCAAATAGCTCTGCTGCTCTGTGGGTTTTAAGAGTTGGTGGTGTTTTACCTCTCTTACTGCTCACACACGCATACACACACACACACACACACACACACACACACACACACACACACACACGCACGCACGCACGCACGCAATCTCCCACTTTTGTCCTTGCAGACTCAGACTGTGTGTGATTATCTGAGAGGGATGGCTGTGTGTGTGAACCCTCAGAATGCCACAGATTAGGTGAGTTGTCTGTCTCTGGTTCTTTCTTTCCTTCTTTGTGTTGTGTTCCTCTTTCAGAGAGAGTTTTCAGGGAGTGTGCTTTATGCTGGTGAAGATATTGAGGGTTTGTTTCTTTTTCTTTGAATGCCTTTAAACCCTTATCTGTGAGTGGTTTAGTGGTTTAGTGTTCTGTGGCAATTGTGTGTGTGTGTGTGTGTGTGTGTGTGTACACAATCTAAATTGTCTATTGGCTATGGTGCTTATATATATTGACTTTCTTCAATATTGATGTTTATAGATGCAGAGCACCTCGATGAATTGACTTGGAACTGGCCGATTTATAGAGTGCATCACATCAGTGACACTATGTGTTTATATTTCATATACAGTTAGTGGATTTTATCCACGACAAAGCTCATAAAATACAGCTTTACTTGGAACAAAGTGCTTTTCTATGTCTTCTAATACCTGACTTTTAACTGCAGTGTGTTTCTTTACCTGCTCAGATGAAAACATTCTTCAAAAATGTTCTCCTGCTGTGCTGATGATAAACAATACTTCAAAGAATATTTACATTATCACTTGGTATTTACAACACACTTTTATCAAAAGGTAGTGTCACTGCTCCAGAGTCCAGGGACTTTGGGTTTGAGCCCTGCTCCAGGTGACTGTGTGGTGTGTTCTCCCTGTGTCTGTTTGTGTTTCCTCCGGGTGACTGTCTGTTAGGAATGTGGTGTGTTCTCCCTGTGTCTGTTTGTGTTTCCTCCGGGTGACTGTCTGTTAGGAGTGTGGTGTGTTCTCCCTGTGTCTGCGTGTGTTTCCTCCAGGTGACTGTCTGTGAGGAGTGTGGTGTGTTCTCTCTGTGTCTGCATGGGTTTCCTCCGGGTCACTGTCTGTGAGGAGTGTGGTGTGTTCTCCCTGTGTCTGCATGGGTTTCCTCCGGGTGACTGTCTGTGAGGAGTGTGATGTGTTCTCTCTGTGTCTGCATGGGTTTCCTCCAGGTGACTGTCTGTGAGGAGTGTGGTGTGTTCTCTCTGTGTCTGCATGGGTTTCCTCCAGGTGACTGTCTGTGAGGAGTGTGGTGTGTTCTCCCTGTGTCTGCGTGGGTTTCCTCCGGGTGACTGTCTGTGAGGAGTGTGGCGTGTTCTCCCTGTGTCTGCGTGGTTTTTATCTGGGTGCTCCGGTTTCCTCCCACGGTCCAAAAACACACGTTGTTAGGTGGACTGGCAACTCAAAGGTGTCCATAGGTGTGTGTGTGTGTGTGTGTGTGTGTGTGTGTATCACCCTGTGAAGGCCTGGCACCCTCTCTAGAGTGATTCCAGGTTGGCTCTGGCCCTACCATGACCCTAAACTGGATAAGTGCTTACAGACAATGAATGAATACATTGTTCACTCATTGAAAAAACAGGATCGGACAATCTTTGAACATTACTCAATCATCAAATGATTTAAACCTGAGCATTGTGTCATGTAACTAAACACAATTATGGGAGGGGTGGGTGGTCTCCTGTTATACAAGAGACAAATAAGTGGCAGAAATAAGGGGATGTAAGACAGTGCTAAAAGTTTTCAGATATTATTTTAAATGTATTTTCTCTATAACTAGAATAAACAGCTCAAAAGCACTTTGGATATTTTTTTGTTTGCGTTTGAGGACCACTCTTGAGGTTAATGTTTCTTGTGTTTTTTCCCTCTCATCAGATTTTCTTATACTTTCCCCCATGCAATTTTAAATTGTTGATCCTCCTCGCAGCCAAAAGTGGGGCATGCATTGCTTTTAGTGTGTTTATAATGCAGATTACAAAAGCTGAGGCTCTAGAGCACTGTATACAAGTATGTGTGTGTGTGTGTGTGTGTGTGTGTGTCCATTCTAGACCACACAGGGGAAATGTAAAGCTAAAGTAACTAAGAAGTTAAGAATATGAAACTTATCAAATAATTTGTGAGCCCCTTGACGGAAAGTAAATCGTCTTGTTTTAATCTAAGGCCCAGTCATAGGTTTCTAAATGAATCTGCATCTGGGCATTTCAAACAAATTCACATACCATCTCTGTAGACACCAGATAATTTGAAATGATGAAGAGATGCATTCTATGACACTTTTAATAAATGGCCAACTGCACAGTAATGGCGGCCTGCACATGTTTAATGCCTCTTTGAAACTCAGATGACAGCAACTGCAAAAATGTACAAGATTCAGGTGGCTACTTTATTTTATAGATGTCCATTTCTCCATATAACCATATATCCAAAAGTCTGTTAATCATTACATGGTGTCTGAATGCAGGAATATACAATGCTAATTGATGGCATTAACTGATGTTACTTAATAGATAGTTAAAGGGAACATCTATGATTGTGGGGAAACGAAATTGTCTATTGCTGTTTACATTCAGAAGCTCGGCATTGTTTAAGGTGGAACAGTGTGTTTGGAGAAAAATGACTGTTGTTTGCATGTGTCTAAAGTGTAACTTGTCTCAAAGATTTTATTCACTGAATTACCACAGAAACTCATGTGTAACTCAAGCTGTTTAGTTTTGTAGCACATTTGGTGATGAAGTTAGCCATATTACCCACCTCTGAGCAAATATCCTCAAACACTTTGTTAAATTCAGAAGACGTTTTCTCGCCATTTGCTAGCTCTCCAGTCTGTTTGAGCTGGAAACAAGTCTGATGTGTTTCTGAACCCTGGTGTCTGTAAACCCAATCTGTCTCGGTCTGTTTTGCTAGTCTCTCTCTCTCTCTCTCTCTCTCTCTCTCTCTCTGCTCATGGCTTTTTTCTGGATTATTTTTAAACAATGGAGAGACTCCTTTGAAAATCGTTGAAAAGCATGAACAAAAATGTGGACGTTGCTCATAACTGCTCCATAGATGGATAATATTGGCTTACTTTTGCTGATTCAGATAATTTAAGGTGGAAATGTCTCCAAACTCAGCAGACTGTAAGCTGCATTACCGAAAGTACTACAAAACTAAACAACTTGAATTACAAAAGAGTTTCTGTGGTAATTCAAACAGTGAATAAAAATTAAATATCAGCCGCCTACAAACTACTTTTTTCACCTCAAACACACTGTTCCACCTTAAAAGACCTTAACTTCGGAATGTAAACAACCAGAGAGTACTGCGATGGGCCACAATTGTAGACGTTCCCTTTAAATCATGTAAATTATAGCTGATATTTGAAGACTGCAATCTCAATCTTTAGCCTTGTAGCAACTTTAAGACCCCAAACATGTCTTGGCTGATGACTTGACATTTTGACATTAGCTGTGAGGGGATAACTGTGTGTATTTCTTTTCTTCTTAAAAAGCATTACTGGATACTGGTTTATTGGCAGTAAAACGTGAGCCTCTCGCTTGTGTATATTTGATGTTATCTGCAGTAAGAGGATCCCTAAAGAGACACAGATTTGTCTTTTATTCCGCTTCAGTAAAACTCTGAGCCCTGAGTCCTCATGGGCTCCCTCCTCCTCCAGAGAGAAAGTCGAGTGGAATAAAGCTACCATAGACTTTCAAGCAGCATGTCCCAAAGGCTAGAGGCAGGAGGGCCAGAGAGACGAGCCAGATCGATCTGCCGCTGAATCTCTCCATCATTAGTTGGCAGAATGTCTTTGGGGTGAGGTTTGGATCTCTGCTACAGCAGGAGGCTTTGTTCTAACTTGGCTACAGATACAAATGAAGTTACACTGGATGGTTTTTCGCCATCTACTCCAGTCTATACATCAGTATGCTGGTCTGGGCCTTGAAGAATTTTCAGTAAGGAGCCCAAGCAATGGATCAATAGTGGGTACCAATCTGGTATTTGATGATAATGATTGCTACACTTATATAGTGCTTTACTAGACACTCATTTTACATTCAATCACCACCAGGGTTTAATATACACCAGGACCATGCGACAGCAGCTAGTCTTCTCCAGTGTGCTCACCTCACATCAACTAGAGGAGATGAGAGAGAGAGAGACTGAGCCAGACTATCGAAGATGAGGATGATTATGAGGCCAGAAGTGAGCCAAGCACATGCACTACTTTTCAGGAACTGCTGCAAGACCTTAAATAACCTGATAGAGTCAGGAACTCGAATTTACATTTCATCCAAAGTACTATGCTATTTGTTCAGTAGTGTCATGGCACTCAGTCATAAGGATCCACACAGACCACAGGATCGCAGAATTTCTTTGAGTGGTGCTATAAACATTTGGTTTCATAAAGGACTCATTCATTCATTCATTCATTATCTGTAAGTGCTTATCCAGTTCAGAGTCACGGTGGGTCCACAGCCTACCTGGAATCATTGGGCGCAAGGCGGGAATACACCCTGGAGATGGCGCCAGACCTTCACAGGGCAACACAGACACTCACACATTCACTCACATTTATGGACACTTTTGAGTTGCCAATCCACCTACCAACGTGTGTTTTTGGGCTCTGGGAGGAAAACGGAGCACCCGGAGGAAACCCACGCTGACACAGGGAGAACACACCAAACTCCTCACAGACAGTCACCCGGAGGAAACCCACACAGACACAGGGAGAACACACCACACTCGTCACAGACAGTCACCCGGAGGAAACCCACGCAGACACAGAGAGAACACACCACACTCCTCACAGACAGTCACCTGGAGCGGGAATCTTCATATAGGACTATTTTTGCTAATTTGTTTAAATTGGTAAATATCCTTAAAATCAAGTGATGGATTTTAAGCCTTTAAATGGTTCTTCACACTCACACATCTCTTAAACAAATGTTTTTTTTTAAGGTTTTTTCTCTATGTCATCCTAACCCAAATAATCCCTATGTAGCATCCTCTTGTTTACTGTGTAAAAGATGCAGGAGGCTTCTTTTATTGTTGGATGCCCCATACTTTCTCAAAGCCAGTGTGTGAGCTCCTTCTGAATCAGTCAACAGTTTCCTTTGAAACAAAACAATCAAACCCTTCTTTCTTTCTATGATATGGGACTCTGATCAAATCTGGTCTTGGAGCTCTAGCTTCTTGCAGAGATTAATTTCCAAGTAGTTTCCAAATGACCCACGTAATCCTCCTCTAGGAGGGGCGTTAAAACCCCCTGTTAATGTGAACAGAAAATGCCATATAATCACAGCTGACGACACTGGTCTTTTAGACATCACTAACAAGCCCTGAATATCCCAAATATAGCCTGGAAAGACCTACAGAGGCCTTTATCATCCACTGGCCACCAACTGAGTGTCCACTGAGGTGTGGCAGATGTGTTTCTGCTCTCCTCTTCCTGTTGGGTTTTCCCTGTAATGATGAATAGTGTTTTCACTGCTGCGCTTGTGTCCCGTTACTTCTGCAGTGAATAAAGACACTCTATAGCCAAGCAGGGAAGCTCTCTCTATTCATCATCTCCCTGTTGGAGCACTCAGTGTGAAGGGGGCTGTTTTTTCTCTCTGTATTGACAGTGCCAGGGAGGTGGCCTCTAGCTGTGGTGCATTCTCTAACTCTGAATAGTTTTGAGTTAGACCTGAATTATGTCTGTTTTTGCTCAATTCTTAAACTCTTAAACATTACCCTAATAGTAGAGATGTACAATTAAGCTATTGTCATGTAACTGTTTCCTTATTTATGCCACTAATCAGCATCTGGTTGCACACTATTGGCTTTGACTTATGTGTCAGTCCATATTTATACCTAAGAGAGCCAGCAAGTCATTGTTGACCATGTACATATTTCCAATCAATTAGGTGAACTTTATAGCATAAAAACGAATAGGGAACCAGCTGGAGTTCTCCTGAAAGACTATGTGTGATAACAACTGTGGCACGTGGATTTGAGATAAATATATGTTATGACAAGGCGAAATTTTATAACCTGATACTTATATAGGTCCAGTAGGGCTCAGCTAGATCAGCTGATGTTACAGTTGTGATATGTACTCTCATGTAGATGGCTTTGAATGTGCTGTAAGGTTCAAGTTTGATCTGGCTGCCTCTGAGAGCTCATGGGCATCACTTCCCTTTTTCCTTCAGTTTTTTTTTCTTAAATTCTATTCATCATTTAGCATCTGGCAGAATGTAGGGCAAGTGCTGTTCTCACAGACAGTGACATGGACGTAGACTCTCTCTTTCTCTCTCGCTCTGTCAGTTAAGTTCATTTTAGGTTGTTTAACAGGCAAATAATGATAAATGCATGTCTGACACAAAAGAGAATGATAAACTAAAGACATTTTAGATCAGCTTTACTTTAATATTGCAGTGTTGCAACTGCCTGTCATTGTTGCTTTCCCTTTGGGTCTCTTGTTTCTTCTGTCATTGCTCTCTCTCTCTCTCTCTCTCTCTCTCTCTCTCTCTGTGTGTCCCTGTCTTGTTCTCTCACTTACTCTTTCCCTTCTTCTTTCTCATGAATTCTCATCTGTATCTTTCTCCTATCTTTTGTTGCCACCATCTCTCTATTGCTATTGATCTGTTTTATTCTCTCCTTTCTCTTCTTTGCTTTTCTCTCTCTCTCTCTCTCTCTCTCTCTCTCTCTCTCTCTCTCTCTCTCTCTCTCTCTCTCTTTCTCTCCCCCCCTCCTCTCTCTGATAATATCACCATATACCTGACACTGGTGCCATATCATAGCTATGTAAGCGATTCAACACTGGATCTGTTTTGTTTATGAATCTCCCCAATCTCTGGTAAATTTTAATTTTCACATTTATTGATATTAATTGTATTATTACATTGAATTCCCTTATTTGATTAGAGATGCTATTTTTGTTGCTGAAATGGCTGTGTTGTTTTTCTCGAAGGCATCACTTGTGCTGAGCGGTGATGTAACTTCACTGCACTATGAGTAAAGCCAATATTTGTAGACTCCTGCTTCTCCAAGGTTTGTTCTGATGCGAAGGATATTATTAGGTGCTTTTTTGCCATTTACTACACAACAGCAACAGCAAGGCTTCACACTAGATGTTGAATATGTTCGGTGAAGATCTGATGGCATTCAGTGAAGTGAGGCCAGGATGATTAGTTCTATGTCTGTCTTGTCTAAGTATGTCCCACACTTAAGTAATAAATTCAACAATATGAGTGATGGGAGGGATTCCAGGTTGGGTGGCATGGTGGCCCAGGGTAGTGATGCAGTCAAACCCGCTCCAGGTGACTGTCTGTGAGGAGTGTGGTGTGTTCTCCCTGTGTCTGCGTGGGTTTCCTCCCGGTGACTGTCTGTGAGGAGTGTGGTGTGTTCTCCCTGTGTCTGTGTGGTTTTCCTCCGGGTGACTGTCTGTGAGGAGTGTGGTGTGTTCTCCCTGTGTCTGTGTGGTTTTCCTCTGGGTGACTGTCTGTGAGGAGTGTGGTGTTTTCTCCCTGTGTCTGCGTGGGTTTCCTCCGGGTGACTGTCTGTGAGGAGTGTGGTGTGTTCTCCCTGTGTCTGTGTGGGTTTCCTCCGGGTGACTGTCTGTGAGGAGTGTGGTGTGTTCTCCCTGTGTCTGTGTGGTTTTCCTCCGGGTGACTGTCTGTGAGGAGTGTGGTGTGTTCTCCCTGTGTCTGCGTGGGTTTCCTCCGGGTGACTGTCTGTGAGGAGTGTGGTGTGTTCTCCCTGTGTCTGCATGGGTTTCCTCCGGGTGACTGTCTGTGAGGAGTGTGGTGTGTTCTCCCTGTATCTGCATGGGTTTCCTCCGGGTGACTGTCTGTGAGGAGTGTGGTGTGTTCTCCCTGTGTCTGTGTGGGTTTCCTCCGGGTGACTGTCTGTGAGGAGTGTGGTGTGTTCTCCCTGTGTCTGCGTGGGTTTTCTCCCGGTGACTGTCTGTGAGGAGTGTGGTGTGTTCTCCCTGTGTCTGTGTGGTTTTCCTCCGGGTGACTGTCTGTGAGGAGTGTGGTGTGTTCTCCCTGTGTCTGCGTGGGTTTCCTCCGGGTGACTGTCTGTGAGGAGTGTGGTGTGTTCTCCCTGTGTCTGCATGGGTTTCCTCCGGGTGACTGTCTGTGAGGAGTGTGGTGTGTTCTCCCTGTATCTGCATGGGTTTCCTCCGGGTGACTGTCTGTGAGGAGTGTGGTGTGTTCTCTCTGTGTCTGTGTGGGTTTCCTCCGGGTGACTGTCTGTGAGGAGTGTGGTGTGTTCTCCCTGTGTCTTCGTGGGTTTCCTCCCACAGTCCAAAAACACACGTTGGTAGGTGGATTTCTGATTCAAAAGTGTCCATAACTGTGGGTTTGTGTGTTGTTGCTCTGTGAAGGACTTGTGCCCTCTCCAGGGACCCACTGCGACCCTGAACTGGATAAGTGGTTACAAACAATGAATGAATGAATGGTTCCAGAACACAAACACCACTCCATGTCATGCCAAAGCTTTTGGAAAGAGCTCCATTACAGGTGCCACTGTTCCAAAACACAGCACTGGGAGCTCAATACCTCACTTACCGACACTTGGCATTGAGCATGGTGAATGGATAACCACTTTAACATTGTGGCCAAAAGAAAAAAAAGAGAAGCAAATATCAGACACCAAAGACATTTTGGAAAATCAAACATATGGCCATTCCATTTTGTTTAAATTGAAACTGGGGAAACCGCCATGACTTTATTCGAACCCTGTGCACATTATATCTGGACACAATTGCTTCCAATTGTGTCCAGTAATGTATAATTGTAATGTGTTTGGCTTTAACCAGGGCAGCAGTGACTCTAAGCCTCAAACTGCTGTGTGTGTTTGTGTGTGTTGGAAAAGGAACGTAACCTACTTGTGATTTTGGTCAGTGTGTCATGGTCCACTGCCTAATCCAACTGGCACGACATACAGCCAGCCACACACTGCCCAGAGCGGTGCCCAGCTGCCGTGTTTGTGTGTGTTTTGGAGCGCATGTGGCTGGCAGTGTGGGAGCTCTCCTGTGTTCCCCGGAGAATACGAGAAAGTCGTGTGTAAACACAAGGAACACGACAGACACTGTGGCATTTACAGTGGTGTTTTTGTCAGATGTTGTTTTGTACAGGCTACACAGCTTAGTGACACAGTAGATGCACTGGATTTGAATGTGTGTGTGTGTGTCTTGATCATATTATTTGTAAAATTAAAGGACCTGGAGGTTGTGGGTTCAAGTCCCGCTGTGGTGTGTTCTCCCTGTGTCCGTGTGGGTTTCCTCCGGGTGCTCTGGTTTCCTCCCATGGTCCAAAAACACACGTAGGTGGATTGGTGACTGAAAAAGTGCCCCTAGGTGTGAGTGAATGTGTGTCACCCTGTGTGTTCCCTCCTTGCGCCCAGTGATTCCGGGTAGGCTCCAGACCCACCGTGACCCTGAACTGGATAAGTGCTTACAGACTGAATGAATGAATGTTTGGGAGATTGGCTGCTTTACTGTCTACACTGTATAGCTCCACTGATGTAGCTGATCTAGTTCAGGCTCACCACTGTCTTTTATAAGTGTTGTAAACAGATTAGGCCTGGAGTTTGTAACTTTAAAGCAACACTATGTAGTATTTTTTACCTTAAAATGACAGCTTTCAAATAGGGAGAATAGAGCCTCTGTTATTGCTAATTTAGGCTCAGAACTGCAGAAACTGCACTATGTAACTTCAGGTAGGAAGGTAATTTTACTTAAGACTTAAAACAACAGAAACAAGACACAGAGAGCAGTATCATTAATGGTGAAGATGTCGATGGTGAATGCAGTAAGGGCAACCATTGGGTCAAGCCAAAGTAGCACAGGTCTTAGCAAAGGGTTAAGGTCAGAAAACACATTTACAGAGACAGAACTAGAGAAGATCAGATCAGATCCACACTTAGACAAGGATGAATATTCAAGGCTCCATATGCACCAATTTCTTATATGAATTTGCCATTTCCACCTTAAATTGTGTGAAAGGGCTGCCAAATATTTTAAAGAGGAATGAAACATTTCTAGAAGCCAGAGATAGAACCTGATTTTAGCTTCAGTATTTCAGTTTGTTGGTACATAGACGGGCTCATCTTCCACAGGTGTGAGTATGTTTCTTCATGCCTTATGCCTAATGATTCCCCATAGGCTCATTCATTCATCCAGGTTATAGGAGATCAATTGTTTTGAATTATTTAGAAAATATAACATTCTTACCTCTTTACCACACTGTCACTTACTTACTCCAGATACCTACATACACTCACAAATGGGACTATATTTAATTACTTTCATACATCATTCAGGGGACAGTGGGGACAGGTTCTGTAAAGCACTATAACCCCTTAAGACCTTCCCATCTGTTTACAATCTAGACAAAAGCTTTTAACTCAGTCAGGCACATCTTAATAAAAGTCTATTGGAAAATAACTGTTCGCCAAATGGGATTTCCTAATGTTTTGTTACAGTTTATGAGGGTTCTGTGGTGTTATAGCTCTGTATGAGGGGTGTATCCTGTGATGTAAAGTATAATGGCTATAAAGTGTCTGCCATCCATTGAGCTTTGTTTTCAGCCAGTTTTTAAAGCCCTAATTAAATCTAAACCCAATTAGTGCTTGGTCAGTTGACATGGGGCCTGTAATAAGTGTGCAATTGTCTGACTATCTGTGTGTGTGTGTTTAGAGAGAAATTGAGAGCATGGGAGAGATTTAAGGACTGCAGGGACGTTAAAAGAAATAGAGCATACAATACATGTTCATGGGAGTGTTCAGGTCTGATGAAGTTCAGAGAATTGTATTATTCATTTTTTTAAATCACACATTTCTTTATTTAAAAATGAGCAGAATGGGTTTAGCAGATGTTTAGGGACTGATTAAGGCAGTTTTACAAAATCATACCAGATTTAACAGTGTCCCTAATTTGAGGAACGCTGGCCATATTCCACAACCCAGACCGAGCCCACACTTGTGAAAACACACTTCTTGTATTACTAGTTTTTATCAGGCATCTCTGTAGAGCTTGGTCCTAAACCTCTGTAATAGCACTATTTGTTTTGGCTCTGTATGGGACAATAATATTACCCCGTAATGTAACAATAATATTTTTTGTTGGTTGCCCCTGACAAAGCAACTAAAACAGATTACACACACACAGATGCATTTTTACCATCGCATTTACACACAATGCCCTCGCTGTGTGGCACGCTAGACGCCTCCCATTCCGCACACTGTGCATTAGTCGGCTGTTTGCATAATTTCTTAAGAGCATGGTGCTGTTTTTATAACAGCCTGCTTGCCATTAGCATACCTCACAGTGTTTGGAAGAGATAAGTGTGGTCATAGTCTGGAGGAAAGATCTGATCGTGGCTCAGGTGGCTATGAATTGCTATTATGCTTCTTAAATCCTGACTTAAGTTGGATTCTTTAAGTCTAGCAGCTAAGCTAATATCGCTAATAAGTGATGGACGCTGATAACACGCACACTGTTATGAAATTAAGGGGTTTATTAAAGATTATTGTTCCATCTTTACTGCAGTAGCAACTTTTATTCCCCAGAGAAGGCTATTAGACACAGTGCTGGAAGACTGCTATGAAGATTTGATAGCATTTGGCCATGAAAACATTAGTGAGGTCAGTTACTGGTGTTGCTTAGTTCTGGCACACTGTAGGTCATCCCCGAGGTGTTTGATTTAGCTCTGTCACTCCAGAGAACACAGTTCCAGTGCTCCACAGTCCAGTGGTGAGGATTTTATACCAATGTTGACAAAGCTTGTCATTTGTCATGGTGACCTTAGGCCCCTGTGTGGCGTCTTAGATTTAATTATGTCGTTTCTGATGCCTTTTGTCATTGATTTCTATCATTTTAATACTTTCTTCAGTATTTTTTTTATGTAATTATTAATACTAAAATTATTTTCCTAATAATTTAAATCCCATTTCCTGAGTGTCTTTTGTGCATGAAAATGTGAAAATGTCATGTTTGTTACCATATCAGTGAACTGTTTACTGTGGAAAGTGCGTATATACTGTAGTGATCTGGATTGTTGCTCAAGATTAAGCCTGAAGTGTTATAATGACGGACAGTGAATCAGCAACAGAAGGCTGCCGGACTCCCAGCATGCACTTCTTCTGGCCTGTGTGTAATGCAAAGGGTAACTCTGGCCTCCAGGGGATTATATCCAGAGTAGTTACTAACAAAGACATGACATTTCTGACTTATTCTCTGTAATTCTTGTATGTTACAGTGCTATTGAATGCCTTGTTTGGTTAAATAAGGCCTTACTGATTGGTGGCATTTCACTCAGACCTGTCCTTTTAAAGGAATCCTAGGGAAGAATTTATATTTTTGCTCCTCTTCTCCCCCTAGAGTTGCAGAATGTAATACATTTTTACTGCACGGTCCTGAGGGGGTGAGGGTGGTTTCCTTCCCTCCTCCAAAAATGATATAGTGCACTTTCTGCAGTGCTGAGCCAAGAATAACTATGACAAAAGTTCTATTCTCCCTGTTACAGGTCAGTTCAGTGTCTTAATGAATTCGAAGCTGTAATTTTAAGATGGGAATACACCCTGGAGGGGGCGCCAGTCCTTCACAGGGCGACACACACTCAGACATTCACTCACACCTACGGACACTTTTGAGTCACCAATCCACCTACCAACGTGTGTTTCTGGACTGTGGGAGGAAACCGGAGCACCCGGAGGAAACCTATGCGGACACAGGGAGAACACACTACACTCCTCACAGACAGTCACCCGGAGGAAACCCACGCAGACACAGGGAGAACACACCACACTCCTCACAGACAGTCACCCGGAGGAAACCTATGCGGACACAGGGAGAACACACCACACTCCTCACAGACAGTCACCCGGAGGAAACCCACGCAGACACAGGGAGAACACACCACACTCCTCACAGACAGTCACCTGGAGGAAATCCACGCAGACACAGGGAGAACACACCACACTCCTCACAGACAGTCACCCAGAGGAAACCCACGCAGACACAGGGAGAACACACCACACTCCTCACAGACAGTCACCCGGAGGAAACCTATGCGGACACAGGGAGAACACACCACACTTCTCACAGACAGTCACCCGGAGGAAACCCACACAGACACAGGGAGAACACACCACACTCCTCACAGACAGTCACCCGGAGGAAACCCACACAGACACAGGGAGAACACACCACACTCCTCACAGACAGTCACCCGGAGGAAACCTATGCGGACACAGGGAGAACACACCACACTCCTCACAGACAGTCACCCGGAGGAAACCCACGCAGACACAGGGAGAACACACCACACTCCTCACAGACAGTCACCCAGAGCGGGAATCAAACCCACAACCTCCAGGTCCCTGGAGCTGTGTGACTGCGACACTACCTGCTGCACCACCGGGCCGCCCACATACTGCTTTAAAAGAATGGGCAAAATGTAATGTACACTGTTGCTCCATATACAATTAATGTAGTTGTTCAAACAGAACAGAATGTGAATGTGCAGAATATACAATGTCTTCTACATTTAACCCATATGTGGCAGTGGACACACAAACACTAGTGCACTAGGGGCTGTGAACACACACCCAGAGTGTCGGGCAACCATCCCTCGGCACCAGAGGAGCAGCTGTAGGTTTGGTGCCTTGCTCAAGGGCACCTCAGTCGTGGACTGAAGGAGGAAGACAGTGCTGTTACTTCCCTCCCACCACCCCAATTTTCTTGCTAGTCATGGGAATTGAACCAGCCCTAAGCCCTCTTCTATAACCATTAGGCCATGGCTCTGAAGCTTGCTTGTTCTAGCCCTTCCGTTACTGTAAAAGGCTAATGTAATCTGATCTAACTTGTAATGGAAACTTAAACCCTAGCAAATAGCATTAGTGAAGTCCTTCTGGGTAAGTCAGTTTACTCTTTGCCCTGGGCAGTTATTTACAGTCTCCAACAGGCTCTTATCTCACTGAATGAGAAGAGCCTTAAAAACAAATCTGTAAATCACTAAAAACCTATGCAGGTATCTTCTTATGAAGCAGGGATCTTACCAATAACCCACTTGGCACTAATCAACCCATGTTAAGCCGTGTTAATTATAATGAGCTTTCCTGTTCAGTTCTCACTCATAGATATGTCTCCTCCTGTTTTATTATGTCTCGGAGTGTCCCCAGTGTCATCAAACTATGCCTTAAATAATCTCGATTATACTTATGTTCATTTATGCTGTAATAGCGAGTTTATGTACAGCATATAGTTGCAGCAAAGTAGTTGCCGTGTTTTAAATCCTTGATTTGATAGGTATTTGGTGTATGTTCCTAAATTAATGTTGACGTGATCTAACTATTTCCCCAACATCTGGATTGTGTGATGTGGAAAAGTGTGAAGACTCTGGGAGTTGCTAAGGTGCACCGACTAATCACTGTCATTACATGCAAATGTCAGGCACCCTGAAAGTATTTGGTTTTCAAGGCATTTTCACTCCTGCTTTTGAGCTTTATTAGTCCCAGTAAATGTGGAATGGCTGAAAGTGGTCAAATGTGTTTCTACATTTTAATACTTTTGAGGAAATAAATAATAAATAATTCCACCCGCAAAGTGAGTACCGCTCTAATCAACAACCTGAAGGGTGCACACATGCTTCTTCACAGAGCCAGAGATGAAGGGTTGGAGTCAGGAAAGAGTCATGGTTAATCCAGTGTTTACAGCAGGTTCAGATAATAGTGACATATGATGCTTTGGGATTATTTAACAAACAGAAAGAGCTTTTTCCTTTTTTAATTTCCTTGCATTTTTCTATTCCATTTTCAAATGAGAAAGCGGATATCTTGTGCGCTTCAACAGAACTCTTTAGACTCTGTGCTCTTTCTTGAGCTTCATTAGCTTGAGACACCCATGGATGTTGTCACACTTTGTGCTGAAGAACTTACTATACTTTTGTTTCATCTGGGAACCTACACTTTCCGGTTCTCTCATTGGTAGAAAAGGGCTAGCACTTCACATACTGCCAATGGTGCGTTTTTTGTAGTCCAGTATATAACTTTATTCAAAATTCAATTAATTGGTTTATGGGTGAAAATTGTTTTTATGTTTAAGTTAATTTTCATCACTTTGTTGTATTTTAATTTTTGTTCTTAGTTTATCCCTTCTGTTGTTATTGTGCCGGGTATTTTGGGTGTTTTGAGGTGCAAATAATAAGGTAAGGCAAATAATAAAATATATAATAATAATAATAATAATAATAATAATAATAATAATAATAATATTAAAAATTCTAACATGATAACTCATTCATTCATTCATTATCTGTAACCGCTTATCCAGTTCAGGGTCACGGTACATGATAACTTATTATTATTATTATTATTATTATTATTATTTTTATTATTATTATAATCATTATTAACATATAAAAAAATATTAAATTTTTTTTGTGACAAGAATGGAGCCAGTTGTTAGTTTGTGTGTGTGTGTGTGTGTGTGTTTATGTGTTTATGTGTTTATGTGTTTGTGTGTGTGTGTGTGTGTGTGTGTGTGTGTGTGTGTGTGTGTGTGTGTGAGAGAGAGAGAGAGAGAGAGAGAGAGAGAGAGAGAGAGAGAGAGAGAGAGAGAGAGAGAGAGACAGACAGACAGACAGAACCTGCATGTGATGTGATGCAGACTGATGCCAGATGTGCAGGATTCACACATTCATAATTAGACGATTTTTTAAAATGAATTTTTACCACTGTTCAGTTGAATGTGATTATTTAGATTTTGAAATAAAAATGAGACATGCTGGAGCAGCTGCACATGAGCCTCTGGACTGAATGACAAAAGTCAGATGGAAAGGTACAAAAGCTCCAGACACTGGGCTGTGGAACTGTGTTGTCTGTGATGATGGAGCTCCAATGCCTTTGGTTTCAGAATAAACCCCTCTGACCTGTGCATCATGTACATTTTACTCAGCCAGAGGGTGCTATTCAGTGCTTTGCATGAAAGACACCATGTGTCATTGTTTGTTTGGCAGTCAGTGTCTTGTTAGTGGTCTCTGAATGTTTCTAGTCACTCCAAACTGATCCTCAGCTGTTTCTTATGCAGCGTGAGGCCTTTTCTCATTTATGCAAAACCAGGGCCAAAAAAATCATCACTTCTTTGTGGCTTTTCTTTAAGCCTTTCACTGTTTTTTCCAGCTGGAGCTGAATTTGCATCTCGTTCTCGTCCTACACAAGGAACACACGGAGCCAGAAGCAGCCGCCTCCAGCTTAGCAACTGTTTATGTTTATTTATCATATTTTTTATAATGTTTCCCTTCTCTCAGTTTAGTCCCAGTGAGCTCCAGAGGTTAGAGGAACATGCACACGCCATACTTTCTCCTCTACTTGTGTTTATTTGTGAGCAGCTGGACTCTCTCCTCAGTTCCACTGCAGTCCTTCAAACTGTGTTCCTTGTTCTGTTTTCTCATTCAGTTTCTCATTATTTTGTTGGTGTCACATTTCCGACTTCATCTGTCTCTGCTTTGTGAGCCTTTTCTGTTTTGGATTTTCCATTTGCCTTGTGTTTTCCTCTGACCATGTGCTCTGTTTTTCCTTGAGTGTATGGATACTTTCAGATAACCAAGCTGAAGTGAGTCAAATTCATGGCTGTGCGGACGTGTCAAATCCAATATTTAGAAATAAGAGATGCGTCACTTTGGCTGTGTGCATATCACAAGCCTCATTCATCGAATTCATGCCCACATTGTTACATTCATGTGGCACTGTCCCAAATAGGGGGAGCACGGTGGCGCAGCAGGTAGTGTCGCAGTCACACAGCTCCAGGGTCATGGAGGTTGTGGGTTCGAGTCCCGCTCCGGGTGACTGTCTGTGAGGAGTGTGGGGTTTTCTCCCTGTGTCTGCGTGGGTTTCCTCCGGGTGACTGTCTGTGAGGAGTGTGGTGTGTTCTCCCTGTGTCTGCGTGGGTTTCCTCCGGGTGACTGTCTGTGAGGAGTGTGGTGTGTTCTCCCTGTGTCTGCGTGGGTTTCCTCTTTGTGACGGTCTGTGAGGAGTGTGGTGTGTTCTCCCTGTGTCTGCGTGGGTTTCCTCCGGGTGACTGTCTGTGAGAAGTGTGGTGTGTTCTCCCTGTGTCTGCTTGGTTTCCTTCGGGTGACTGTCTGTGAGGAGTGTGGTGTGTTCTCCCTGTGTCTGCATGGGTTTCCTCCGGATGCTCTGGTTTCCTCCCACAGTCCAGAAATGTTTTCCTCACAGACAGTAACCCGGAGGAAACCCACGCAGACAAAGTGAGAACACACCACAATCCTCACAGACAGTCACCCGGAGTGGGACTCAAATCCACATCCTGTAGAACCCTGGAGCTGTGACAGAGACAGTACCTGCTGCCCCACTGAGTTACTTGGGCCTGGTAATGTGAACACAGCCTCCATGATCTAAGCTTTCAGTTCTGTTAATTCTCAGGCTTTGTTCATGAAATGTGTTTTGTTTAACCTTTGTTTGAATTAATAAAATCTCCTGAATATACGTTCATACTCCCATCTCTAATCGTTACTGTCGGTGACAGCATCTGCTCTGTTGTCACTTTTCCCATGGAGCTTTCACATTTATGTTAGATTTTAGTTGTGTTTGTGTATGAAGTGTGTGGGTGGTGTATTGGGTCGTCTTTATGGGTTTCACCTTGAGATGTAACCCCACCCACGCCCCCCAGACACACACTGTCTTGTGTTCTGGTGTGTGGAGCAGGAGCAGGTGCTGGGTGGGGCTTTTCTGAGTCTTTGTAAGGATTTGTAAGACTTGCCTGTTCTGTAAAGAGCATTTTGTCCATATGTGCTGTTTCCCTCTCCTTCTTCAATGCAAAGAAATTAACACAGCAGAGTGTTACAGTGAAGAAAGAAGGTACCATGCAGTGCATCTAAATGCATAGTAGTTGTTTGAATCTCCATAAATTTAAATAGCCACGCCCCTTTCTGGACGGTAGCTCTGACCATTGTTTGAGGAACTGAAGACTGTGTAAAAGGACAGTGATAATTTTTCCTTGACATTTATGGTCTGGTTTTACGCTGCTCCAAACCCCTTCAGTTTGGCTTCACTCCTCTGCGAGTGCTCTTTCTTTCTTTCTTTCTTCTGCCCCTTTTTCTCTCCGTCAGGCTAATCTGATAGAGTGTGT